>NW_007245710.1:72338-93699 GCF_000164805.1 Carlito syrichta
GCCAGTTGGCCTTAAATTATTCTTTTTTTTTTTTTTTAAGTTTACATAGCCCTCAAAATAACTTAAAATTTATTATTTTTTTCTAATTCTACAGAGTTCTCTGATGGGTAGTCACTCTGAATTTGAACTCATTCTTTGCAATTTACAATTAAAAGATTGTTGTTCAATCAAATTTTTAAACAGTAGTGGGAATCTGCCTGGGAGGGGGCACACCTCATCAACAAGAGTACCTGCATAATCAGCATTTGTATACCTAACCCTGAACTGCACCCCACATCTTTAAAATAAAAAAGAAAGAAAGAAAGAAATGTTACAATGTAATTACCTTTGGGTGAGGGAATGCGGACAACATGGGGGAATTGAGGGGTTGGACCACTGAGATTGTGCTCAGGGGAGCTGTCCCTCCCCAAGTGGGAACTCTATGATAGGGATGAACTCTCACATTTCAATAATTAGCCTGAATGTGAATGGACTAAACGCACCACTGAAAAGACATAGAATGGCAAAATGGATAAAATATCACCAGGCAACAATATACTGCCTTCAGGAGACCCATCTCACTAGAAAGGACATGCACAGACTCAAAGTAAGAGTATGGGAAACAAATTTTCAGACAAATGGAACACAAAAGAAAGGAGGAGTTGCGATCCTAATTTCAGACAAAATATCATTTAAGCTATCAAAAGTTTAAAAAGATACAGAGAGCCACTACATAATGATAAAAGGTTCACTCCATCAACAAGAAATATCTATCCTAAACATATATGCACCCAACATAGGAGCGCCACCTTTCATAAAGCAGCTTCTAGGAAAACTAAAGAAAGATATTGACTCTAACACCGTCATAACTGGGGACTTTAATACCCCACTCACAACCCTAGACAGATCATCAGGACAAAAAATCAGCAATGAGATCCGGAACCTCAATGTGACTCTTGACCAAATGGACTTTATTGATACCTACAGAACATTCCATCCAAAGACCACAGAATACACATTCTACTCATCACCGCATGGAACGTACTCTTAAGATCGACCACATACTTGGCCATAAATCAAGCATAAGCAAATTTAAAAGGACCGAAATTTTACCATGCACCTTCTCGGACCACAGTGGAATAAAAAATTATTCTTAAACTTTTCATTTGTGTGTGTTTTAAGTGGATGCACTAGGAATTACATGTGCCTTAACTTATCACACTCTTCTTCAGATTAAATACTAATTCCTTTTTGTCTTACCTTCTTAGTAATTATTTAATTGCAAGAACAGAAATTATCATAATACTATAAGAAAGGGATTGGCAGTAGTTTGAAACTGCCAGGGAGGTGGGATAGGTAGGATTGGCAGTAGTGGGAAACTGCCGGGGGCGGGGTACAACTCATCAACTAGGGTACATGATAATAAACATTTGTATATATAACCCTGAATTTACCCAATGTCTTCAAAATTAAAAAAATAAGAACAGAAATCTACTCTAAGTAACCTAAGCAAAAGGAGATACAGGTATACTTCATAGATATAAGGTTCATCCCAACCATATAGGAATGCTTCTGTAACCAGGATGGTATTGTGTGTGTGTGTCTGTCTCTGTGTGTCTTGGTGTGCTTCACATTGTCTCTCTTTTCTACTGCTTTCCTTTATCTTCCTTCTCTACTTGCATTTGTACAAAATGGCCAGTAGGTGCTGAAGTCACACATCCAGTTACAGCTCCACTGCCCATGACCATATAACTGACTCCATATGCCAAGTTCAGATACTCAGGAGGGAGACTTGGATTTGACCATCGTGGTCCAATTAGATTTGGCCAGTGCACTCATCTCTTTCTCTAGGTTTTGTAGATGAGACAGGTTTTCTAAAAAAGGGATATGTGCCAATATATGGCATCACTAATACAGCTTTGGGGTTGCATTTAATAGTCAACCTCAAATGTTTTGGTAACTTGGTGTGTGGGTGGGTGGGTGTGTGTGTGTGTGTGTATGTGTATTTTTTTTTTTTTGCTGGGCATTTTACCATTAGAAAGCCATTTCTACCTTGAGCAATTATTGTAATACTATTAGAAAAGAATACTATTAGAAAAGAATTGTCAGTAGTGGGAAATTGCTGGGATGGGGGGTCAGGATTGGCAGTAGTGGATTCTTCTGGGAGAAGAGGGGCACACACCTCATCAACAAGAGTGCCTGCATAATGAACATTTGTATCCTTAACCCTGAATTGTACTCCATATCTTTAAAATAAAAATTTATATATATATATGAAGAAAGCCACTTCTAAAACATCAGTCACACCAGAACTCAACATTATATAGAAGGTAGAGTGCTGCGTCTTAGGGATTTCATCTTGAAATGTTCTGTACATAAAAATAAAGTGAAAACAGTTTTGTGTATTTTATACATATACTGATATTTGAAAACTGAAAATTGAAAATTTATATAAGGTAGTATGTTTTGTAAAAGGTTTGGTTCAGAAGTTGCAAGCTGGTTTTTGCAGATATGTTTTGTTTAGGTCATGTGGTAGTAAAACTTGAGTTAATTGTAATTGTTCAAAGATGGGAAATTTTATTTGGAAGTGGTCATTTCTGCCTTCATTTGAAAAAAATCATAAGCTATGGCAAGGTGGGTCCGCACTTGACCTTGGCAGCAGGTGATGAAAGCTTACCTGGTTGGCGGGGAGGACATTGTCCAGTTTGCTCCAGTTCACACCTGGGTCTCTCTATTCAGTCATGCCCTTTGCCTGTACATTCTAGGTATGGGAGTCTGCAGTCCCCATTCTCATTTCATTCTTACTGTACAGATTTGTCATTTTTAAACGATTGCTATCTGCCAGGATCTGTGCTTTATAAGTATTATTTAATCTTCACAACTGTTACTGCAACCTTGTTTTGTTTTGTTTTTTGAAGTAGGATTTATTGAGAAGACAGAAAATCTCTCACAGTGGGAGTGAACCTGAAGAGGCTGCTCATTATTGCAGTTTTATGTAAAGAAAATTTATCTCAGAAATTTAATGACAATAGTATGTGGCAGAGCTGAGGTTGATTTGAATTGCCAGGTGTTTGTCACCCAAAGACTGAGCTCTTGAGCTCTGTTTTTTACTGTCTCCAACAGTTTTACTTTGTGGTTCAGATATTTTCTTTCTTTTCTTCTCTTTTTTCTTCTTTCCTCCCTTTCTTCCTTCCCTCCTTCTCTCTGTCTTTCTCTCTTTCCCTCTCTTTCTCTCTCTTCCTTCCTTCCTTTCTTTTTCCCTTCCTTTCTTTCTTTCCCTTCCCTCCCCTTCCTTCCCCTTCCTCCCTTTCCCTCCCATCACATTACTGCCACTATCATAATTTAAGTCTGAACAATGGCCAGGTACAGTGGCCCATGCCTGTAATTTCAGCACTGCAAGAGTTCAAGGCAGAAGGATAGCTTGAGCCCAGGCTTTCAAGAACAGCCTGGACAACATAGCAAGACTTTGTGTCTACCAAAAAAAAAGGAAAAAGCTTGGTGTGGTGGTATGCACCTGTAATGTCAGCTATCCAAAAACAGAGGCAAGAGGATTGCTTGAGCCCAGGATTTCAAGGCTGCAGTGAACTATGATCTACCCAGCCTGGGCAACAGAGTGAGACACTGTTTCTTTAAAAAAAAAAATGAAAGAAAAAAGCCTGAACAACCATAGTCTTTTCCTCCAGTTTTCTTTTAGTATATATAGAGAAATCTATATATACTAAATCTATATATAGTTTTCTTTTAGTATATATAGAAAAATCTAAAACAAATACATATATAAAGATCATCATAATCACCAGACATTACTACTGGTAACACTTTTCTTCCAATCCCCCTGAAATATGTGGCCATTCTGTCATTCTCTCTCTCTCTCTCTCTCTCTCTCTCTCTCTCTAATATATATATATAATTTAATAGTATATTTATAATTTATGATATATATAATATTTTTGCCATAGCATTCTACACACATGTATTCAAAATACATTCTACGGTATTTTAAAAGCTGATTTCCATAGGGTTGTAATATTCTGCAAGCTGTTAAAGGTGTACCACAAATAATTTTCCAGGTCAAGAAAGTTTGGGCCAGACATGGTGGCTCATACCTGTAATCCCAGAACTTCAGGAGACAGAGGCAAGAGCATTGCTTGAGCCTAGGAGCTTGAGACCAGCCTGGGCAACACAGCGAGACCTCTTCTCTACAAAAAAAATTAGTTGGGCATTGTGGTGCATGCCTGTAGTCCCAACTACTCAGGAGGCTGAGATGGGAAGATCACCTGAACCCAGGAGGTCGAGACTATGGGAGTTGTGATCATGCTACTACACTCCAACCTGTGTGACACAATGAGACCCCAACACCCACAAACATACACACATTCACTCAAAACCTGTGTGGAAAATGCTGTATTTGTTTCCTTTTTTTGACTTTTGAGTGTTTTTTGTTTTACTGTGATAAGTGATGTGATCAATATATTTATATGTAAATTTTTGTGCACAGTACTTTCTTACTAAAGGTCCATATAATTGTGTCAAAGGATGTGAACATTTGCAAAAGTCTCTTAATAATAAATATACACAGATACCTATATGCATATATATTTACATAATTTCCAAATTAAGATCACACTTACTATTTTGTACCTGTTTTCTAATGTAGAATATATATTATGCATATTCTTCCATGTTGTAAATGTTCTTAATAACACCTGAAGAAAAATATTTGGACACTTCTGGTTATATCCCTTGTCTATTTGTAAAATATATTTTTATTTTACCTCATTGTGGGTGGCCAACCTTTTGAGTTCCTTCTTAGCAAAAAGTGTTTGGGTAAGTAAGCACTTAAGAGCAGATCAGTGGCTTTTAGCTCTAGTGGTGAGAACTTTTCTCAGGGTTTGCAGTTTTAGGGGGCCTTTCTCATTCAAGTTGAACCACTTGAAAGAAAAAAAGGAGTCAGGGAGATGGAGACCCAAATAATTACCAGTCTTTTCACTGAGAAAAAGCTGGATTCTGTGCAATGAATGTTGGGTTTCCTGTAGTCTCTGTTCTTTAAGCTTTGACCCTGCCCACTGAGGGAAGGACTGTGTCTGCTGAGCATGACCCCTGGACCACTGCTTTCTTTTGTTAGTGTCCCTTTCATTTGTTGGGAGCCGGCCATGGAGACCCACTGAGCATTAGGGATCAGGAAGGGCCGTGGACCCCAAGACCACTAGGTTGTGTTCAGGAGCTGTTGACCCCATTTTCCTCCTCCTTTTACCATGCAGCGTGAGTAACCTAAAGGAACTCTGCTGATCTAAGCTGAAGGCTCTGTGACTGTGACAGGCATGGCTCACTCTAGAAACCCATTGTCCTGTTTCCCATAAACTGTGGTTTCAGCTTAGGTATTAGATATAATTCAAATTCAGGTCACATTTGGGAACCTTTTATATGGTGCAAGCTTCTTTATAAAATTTAAAAGTATATTTGTAGAATTAGTATATACTTATGGAGAGCTGTTTTCAGCTTTTCAATGGTATAGATGACTATCTAGAGTTATCAGAAATGGCCCAGCACAAAGTTTGGGCTGGGCCACATTCCTGAGGGTCCAGCACGTGCTTTGGACTGGGCTGCATTCTTTTAGGCTGGTTTTAGCTACAGTTAGTGTAGGGTTTTTCTACCTATTATAGAAATTGAATTTATTTTGTTCATAGAAAGTATTGTAGAATAGGTCATGCTAACGTCAGGGAATCATGTTAGTTCAAGCATGACCAATCATGATATTTTGAATACAGTTAACTTTAGAAATTTCATTGTCTCCATTTTCTACTTTTGTGGTTTTGGCATTAGTACATTTATAGTTTATATTTGAGTTTTATTTTTAGAAGCTTTGTTGCTGATGACCAGCTTTATATATTAGGATTAGGAATTAGAAAGTTTCATAGAAATTAGGATAGATATATAGGACTTTAGAATAGCCATTTTGTTAAGAGATTGTAGTCTATTGTTCCAAAAGATGGCCCACCGTGAACCTTGGACTGGGCCACATCCTGTAGAGCCCAGCGTGATCTTTGGAATGGGCCACATTCTTTAGGAATTGGTTTAAGCTGTAATTAAGAGCTTCCGTAGCATTGTGCAAGTAGTATTAGCATAGAATAGAAAGGTAATAAGATTTAAGTTAGTCATCATGGGTGTTGTGTGCGCATGGGCTTTAGAAGTTATTGATTATCAGAACATCATGATGCTAGTAGGGATTGTTGCACTGCTTTCGAAGAGCATTAACTAGCAAAGGGAACAATAAGACAATCTTGGGGTTTGCCCTTCCTCATACCTGAGAAAACATCTGGTGGGTGGGGGACGACCTCCTGTACCTGGCTTTGTGTTCACGTGAAAGACTTGTGAGACTGTGTAAAATTTGGGGATAAATACCTGCTGTAACTTCCAATAAAACAGCTTCTGCTCATTTCACTGAACAGTTGTCCACTTTCTTTCTTTCTTTTTCTTCCTCTTTCTATCTATCCCTCCATCTTTCTTTTAATATCTATCCCTACTACAGAATCAGCTTCTGCGCTAGACAGAGTCCAGTCTCTTTCTTTCTCCCCCCTTTCTCTTTCTTTCTCCAGAATAATCGCCGACGCTGCCACACCTTCCAAGGGACCTCCTAAATCTCCCCAAAACTTGCAGGGGCTGGCCCCCCACATTCATTCTTTCTGCGGGGTCCCTTGCTTCTGGATGGCATCCTATGTGAAAAGGGCAGTTCATCCATTTTAGTGACGCAGCCTTGTGAGTTCTGCCCTTACACTGGGGACTCCCAACAGCAGAAGACTGATTGGAGCAGGACCCTGTAGTCTACTTAGCTGGTGCTTAATAGGGAAAGTGGATGTTTTTTAAATCAGATTCCCGGACTCTCTGATTCTGTCATCTGTACTCTGTTTTCCTCAGTTTTGTTGGAGGCCTGTGAGCTGCACTTTGTATCACCTTCAGATGTGCCTGTTTTAGATTTCCTAGCATCCCAACTCACCAGTACAGCCATATTGGAGTCTTAATGACATTCACTATTCTTACATGTTCTCCCCTGTTTTGGATCTAGGAACCTAATGGAATGATCCTTCTGTGGGTTCTTTTGGGGTAGTGGATGGCCCAGTTCTACTTGGAATGTCTCTGCCCTCTCCCACCTTATCTTTTAGAACATAAGAACTCATTTCTAATCCCAATGCTGAGATTGTAGGCCCCAAAGTCCTTCTCTTGTGATAGCCTTCTTTTTAAATTGTATTCCAGCCTAGGAAAAATACTTCCAATCTGAGTTTGGAAGGTGCTCCCTCTTGTGATTTCCTAACTTCTAACCCTCAGTACCAGGCTGTTTCGTCTACAATGAGTGGGGACATTCTCAAGATCCCATGGCTACTGATATTCCTAAGTGCCACTGCTAATGCTTCATCAGCTCATAAATGGTCTGGCCAGGGGTCCTTCCTTAGTGTGACCCTGCACATTGAGCACCGGCTCAATGTACCCTGTCTTGGAACTAACCAAGTCATGAGGATACTCCATCAATAGTGGCAAAATTTCAAACCCACTCAGGATTGAAATGATTATCAGTTTCCAGGTGTAAGAGCTGTGTCTAATCACTGAATTCATAGTCAGAATTGGCTTTAATAAGCATCTTTGATTCTTCTTTATCCTCTCACAATATGGTTACAAATAGAGCTGGCTGTGCTTTTTGTCCAAATTATAAGCTACTTGACACTGCCAGTAGTTACTGATCTTCCCCTCATATTTTACTTTTTCTTTTCTTTTTTTTGAGTTTGAGTCTCACTCTGTTGCCCAGACTGGAGTGCAGTGGCATGCTCCTGGCCACTGCAGCCTCGACCTGCTGGGCTCCGGTGATCCTTGCACCTCAGCCTTCCAAGTAGCTGGAACTACAGGCGCGCACTACCACGCCCAGCTAATTTTTGATGTAGTGTAGAGACGAGGTCTCGCCAAGTTGTCCGGGTGGGTCTCAAATCCGTGGGCTCAGGCAATCCACTCGCCTCGGCTTCCCAAAGTGCTTGCTTTGCTTTGCTTGAGAGATGGAGTGTAAAGTTTTGGATGAGGTACAAACATACTCATGCCCTGAATATACAGCCCTCCTGCCTAGACCACAGGTTGTTGTGATTGTTACATGGAGGGTAGCTATTTCTCTAAGAACAGAATCCTCTGGGCATCGTTGTTGCTTTTGACTCGCCCTTGTAAAATCTTCCTCACTGAGGAGTCAGGGTGGCACAACTATATCTAGACATTCAGTCACCCACTCTTGTACCAGGTTTTCAGTACTCCCTAGTAGTTGACAGTTTGGACCTTAAGTCATCTCTCTACTGCTGTGCACCTGTGAGGCCTATTCCACAGGACTCTTCTCTCTTTCATGTGTTGAGGTTAGGTCAGTCGTTGTAATATCATAGATCTTTTAATCTCAGGTACCATCTATTTAAAAGTGTATCCCAATTTCAGACATTAAGCTTAACAATGTATGTTTTGGAATTGATGACATATATAGTAGGAGCGTTGGCACAAGGTAGAAATTAAAAGATTAAAGAGCTTCTCAGGACTTGCTAAGGCCAAAGCTTGTGCTCCATTCCTGACTCAAGTAGTTCCCCTGCCACCTGTATTGTGGCCCATACGGATTCACTGCAGAACCTTGCCGGTCTAGGTCATGCCCAAGTTCACTTGGCTCTGTCCCAGTCTACTGCTTTCCCCTTAAGATACTTAATTCCCCAGTGTGGCCCTGTTATCTCATCCAGTATTTTTTCACTTTTATTCAATCTAGCCCTTTGAATGCCCTCTCCTTCCCCCTCTCTAACCCCTGGTTAATTCTTGATAGTGCTTTATGATGTAGAGAGTATCCACATGATGACAAGTTTTGTTGCATGAAGTTTCTTTGTTGGCTTCAATTATCTTTAGAATATTGCTGGTGAGTTCCAGAAGCTATGATACAGAACTGTCCATACCCATTCATCAGCTTTCCTGTGTGAATTTAATTCTGTTTAAGCATGTATCTTTCAGTGGTGAAACCCAAAGCCATTTACTAAATGTGGATCTCTAAAGTCTGTGATTTAAGACCCTCTTTTGCTGAAATCTCTGCATATGTCATTATTCTGGGAGCAGTTAAGACTGAGACATATTTAGTATTCTGCTATCAAGTGTAAGCTTCTGGCCAGGTGTGGTGGCTCATGCCTATAATCCTAGCACTTTGGGAGGCTGAACTGAGAGGATTGCCTGAGCCCACAGGTTCGAGGCTAACCTGGGCTACTTGGTGAGACCTCATCTCTACAATAAATCAAAAAATTAGCTGGGCATGGTGGCACATACCTGTAGTTCCAGCTACTTAGAAGGTTGAGGTGAAAGGATCAACTGAGCCCAGCAGGTCTAGACCGCGGTGGCCATGAGCATGCCCCTGCACTCTAGCCTGGGCGACAGTGTGAGACTCCAACTCAAAAAAAACAAAAAACAAAAAGCTTAAAAGTATTGCTGGGCAAATCAACTACCCATAGGCTTTTGATCTTTTCCTCAGACCATGAATACTTTTGTCTTCTCTCCTGTAAAGGCCTATGTAGGTGCTTCTGTGGTAAAATACAGGGGGTGTTGGATAGTTTTTAGAGTGTTTAAATTTAACCTCCATCTCAAATATTTAAGACTGTTTATCTTCCAGTCTATTATTGTGATTCTTGAGCATAGTGTTTCAAAAGCATTTTTTTCCTTAATACAGTGTCCTAACAAATCCAAATGTTTTAGGGAGGCCAGAACCGAACATTTCTTTTACTGCTATGCTTTCAGTCCAGGAAAGGAAGCCATTAATGCATTCTTGGAAGTTATGTGCAAAAAGTAAACATGGTCTATTAGAAAACATTCTGCCTGGGATTTTAAAATGGACTCTCATGTAAAGTCAGGTCAAGTGAGCTGGCATGAGAAGAGTTTAAAAATTTACTGTTTTAGGGAACTCTATCATAAAGTAGAAGAGAACCATACTTCCATAGTGATTTATGGAGGAAAATGCCTAGGAAGCTGCCATTATATTTATCAGTGAAATATGTGTGTATGAGTCCATTTTGCCTTGCTATAAAGAAATACCTGAGGCTGGCTAAGTTGTAGAGGAAAGGGGGTTGATTTTGGCTCCTGGTTCTTCATGGCACCAGCATCTGCTGGGCTTCTCATGAGGCCTTGGGAAACTCACAGTCATGGATGAAAGAGAGGGAGCAGACGGGGTACATGTCAAGAGTAGGAGCAAGAAAGACATGAGGAAGTGCCAGGCGCTTTTAAACTACCAGCTCTCACGTGAATTCATACAGCGAGAACTCACTTCTTACCTCAAGAAGGGCATCTAGCTATTCCTGAGGGATCCACCCCATGATTAATCACCCCCCAGTGGGCCCCACCTCCAACACTGGGCATCACATTTCAACATGAGATTTGGAAGGGACAGCAATCCAAACCGTATCAACATACATAGGTTACTACTCATTATAGTATGATAAGTAATGTTGTAAGACTCTGGCCTAAAGTGAGATTTTGACATGGGTTCTTTTTGTGGAAAGAAGAACTGGCATTAGTGTTGTCTGTCAAAAATATCAGTCGATTGTTTCACTTATCTATATTCCTCATATGTTTGTTTAGTGCTTCAGTGTACCCAAGCACTGTGCTAGGCCCTGGGGATACAGGGATGACAAGAGAGACACGTTCCCTGCCTTCATGGGCTACTACCTCAGTGTATGAGTTTGAGTGATCTCAACTAGGTACTTAAGTGTTTTCAGAAAAATACTTCAGTATGCTTTAATTTGCTAATTTAAAAATCTTGAGCTTTAGGAGACTGAGATGGGAGGATCACTTGAGACCAGGAGTTCGAGACTGTCCTGAGCAACATAGTGAGACCCCATCTCTACCAAAAAAACCCAAAAATTTAACCAAGTGTGGTAGAGTACACCTGGAGCTCCAGCTACTTGGGAGGCTGAAGTGGGAGGATCACTTGAGCTTGGGAGTTTGAAGCTGTAGTGAGCTATGACTGCCACTGTACTCCAGCTTGGATGATAGAGTGAGGCCCTGCCTCATAATAAATAAACTAATCAAACAAATCAATAAATAAATGTATTTTATTGATTACACATATATCATAGTATAAAACCAAATTTTACTAATGTAAATAACTACCTTCTGCCCACCCTTCTTAGTTCTGTTCCTGAGAGGCAATCATTTTCTGTCCTTCTATTGGCTTCCTAGGGCAGCCTTAACAAATTACAACAAACGGAGTGGCTTAAGACCACAGAAGTGTATTCTGCCTCAGTTCCAGAGGCTAGAGGTCCGAAATCAGGGTGTGCCATGCTCTCTCTTAAGGCTCTCTGGGAGATTGTGTTCCTCGTCTCTTCCACCTCTGGTCACTCCAGATGTTTGTGGCCTTTGGCTGCATCTCTCTCTGCTCTGTCTCCACCTCACCTTCCCCTCTTTGTATGTCTGATTTAGAAACAACTGTCATTGCATTTAGGGTCCATCTGGATAATCCAAGATGATCTTCTCGGGAGTTTTTTCATATAATTTCGTCTGCAATGACCCTTTCCCCTAATTTAGTTCTGAAGGTAGGATGTGGACACTTTGTGGGGGGCACCACTCATATGCTGGCATTTCTTGAAAAATCATTTGGAGGCACTGTTTACTCTCTGTTAGAATAGATAACTATTTGGCTCTCTTAAGCCCTCTTGTTGTCCCCCAGTCTTTCTAATTGAGATACATCATGATTTTTTGGCAAAACAATAATGGTTGTTTATATTACAACTATGTTTATTCTTTTCTGTGGAGTTAATTTATATTCTATGGTATTTTCCTGTCTTGTGTGATTCCCCCCACTGCCACAGTTAATAATTCTATCTTGTTTTTTGTTCCAGTTTCTTATGTAGATATTCTTACTATTTTCTTAAGTGTCCATCAGAGAAAAATTTCTGTTAATTTTCTTTTTGTGCATGTGTGAGAAAGTAGAATTTATTAAGAGGACAGAAAAGCTCCCACAGTGGGAAGGGAGTTGAGGGGTTTGTCCTATTAATTTTCAAATGTTCTCATCCATGAGATTTAACAGTACTGTCATCTCTGGGTTTACTGCTCACTTTCCTCCTGGGATTTGTACTGGTCATCTCTGGGTCTACTGCTCACTTTCCTCCTGGGATTTCCTGTCACATTTTTATTCCATTCTACCCCGTGTCCTGGATCTCATAGTTGCTACCTTTTTAAGGGAAAACGGTTTAGAGACTCTGCATGCCTGAAAATACCTTTATTGTCCCTTACTTTTATCTGACAGCTTGGCTGAGCATAGAGTATTAGATTTCATTTTCCCACAGAATTGTAAAGGCATTTATATATTCATTTATTTAGTAATGCCCTTCCCCTAGAACCCAGCCATGAGGGTCCCAGGGAGAGCAGACAAGGCATTTCTTCATTGTCTTCTAGTACACAGAGTCATTGTTGAAGTCTGATGCCCTTCTGATTTTCATTCTTTGTGTGATATTTGTTGTTTTACTTCTGGAAGCACTGAGGATCCTCTCTTGTCTCTGATGTTCTGAAAATGTGTGATATGCCTTCATGTAAGGTCACTTTTAATTCATTCTGTGTGGGTTCTATCATTCTGGAAATTGGTAAATTTTAGTTCTTGTATTGCTGGTGTCTTCTGCCCCCTATTTTTCTAGAATTCTGTAACTTGGATATGAACTTTCTGACTACTCATTTTTTTTTTTTTTTTTTGGCTAATCTGAAAGAGTTGTCTTCTAGTCCTTCTACAGAGATTTTTGCTATGGCTTCCATGTTTCTGATTTCCACAAGCCCTTTCTTGATTTTTTTAAAAACATGGTTTCTTGTTTTATGGATGTAATATCTTTTAGATTTATGAGGACATTACAGCTCTTTTGAGAACGTTGTTTATCTGTATTATCTCTGGTCATAGTTCTTATTTTCTGTGTTGGAAGCTTTCTTTGAATGTTATAATCCTTTATTATTTGTTTATATTTAGGAATGACCACCTTACCACCCCAAGAAAGCACCAAAAATCTAAATAAAAATGAGACGTTTGGATAGAGCATATTTATTCATAAACTCCACTTTTTTCTTTTATGCTTCATAGAAAAATAAGATAATTAAACTGATTGCTGAATTTTTTAAAGAAGTTTAGAATGCAGTCATCCCTTGATTTCCATGGGGGATTGGTTCTAGGACCCCTCTCGAATACCAAAAATCTTTGGATGCTCAAGTTCCTTATATAAAATAATGTCACAGTTGTATATAACCCACACACATCTTCCTATATACTTTAAATCAATCCCAGATTACTTACAATATCTAAGACTATACTATGTAAACAGTTGTTATACTGCATTTTAACAGCTGTTTTTTGTTAACAATATAGTTTTTTTTTTTTCCCTGAATATTTTATATTTGTGACTGCAGAATACAGAAGGTCAACTTAATGGCAAAGATGATGGAGAAATGTGATATCTTTAAGAGAGATTTAGGGGACAGACTTTCATAAGAAAAAGAGATTCCACCTATACTTAGGTTATTGTGACCCCAGCATAAGAGATGTGCACAAGATGGGCTTGGGGTCTAAAAGCAGTGGCTAGTTTTTAGGAGTTAAGGAGTGAGTGAAATGTAAGAAGTGGTGGCATAGAACTTTTTCTCTTGAGGTTCTCCTTTCTTTCTATTCTTTTCTTTCTATTTTTTTTTCCCCAGGGGTCTCACTCTGTTGCAAGCTGGAGTGCAGTAGCACGATCACATTTTATAACAGCCTTGACCTCCTGGGCTCAGGTGATTCTTTTGCCACAGACTCCTGGGTAGCCGGGACTACAGGCACATGCCAGCATGCCTGGCTAATTTTTTTATTTTTTATTTTTTGTAGTGACAAAGTCTTGCTCTGTTGCCTAGGTTGGCCTTGAACTCCTAGGCTCAGCAGTCCTCTTGCCTCAACCTCTCAAAGTGCTAGGATTACAGGTGTGAGCCACCATGCCTGGCCTCAATTTTGTTACTATAGAATTTCAATTAAAAATGTGTTGTTTGGCCAATAACATGATAGAAGGCTATAGGGAATCCAACACTTGGCTAAAGCAATATCATTTCCCTCTCCCATCACTGCCTCTAGATTTTTCACCCCTCCCCCCTTTTTTTTGAGTTGGAGTTTCATTTTATCACCTAGGCTAGAGTGCAGTGGCATGCTTATGGCTACCACAGCCTCACCCTACTGCTCAGGTGATCCTTATGCCTCAGTCTTCCAAGTAGCTGGAACCACAGGCATGCACCACTACGCCCAGCTTTTTTTTTTTTAATTGTAGAGATGAGGTCTAGCCCAGTTGCCCATGCTGATCTCGAACCCCTAGGCTCAGGCAATCCTCTCGCTTCCACTTCCCAAAGTGCTGGGATTACACGTGTGAGCCATGTACCTGGCCGAGTTTTCTACTCTTAAAATGGCTTCTATATCCTAATGTGGTTTTTTATTTAAAAAGTATAGTATTTTAAATTTGTATATAATCAAACCTTTTTGCCATTTTTCTTTAAACTTCTTTTTCTTTTTTCTTTCTTTCTTTTTTTTTTTTTGAGTTGGAGGTCTCACTCTGTTGCCCAAGCTGAGGGTAGTGGCATGATCACATTGAGGCTCACAGCAGCTTCTACCTCCTGGGCTCAGGCAATCCTTCCACCTCAGCATCCTGAGTAGCTGGGACTACAGGCATGTGCCACTATGTGTAGCTAATTTTTTTTTCTTCTGTTTTTTTTTTTTTTTTTTTTGAGAGGAGTTTTTGCTACATTGCTCAAGTTGGTCTTGAACTCCTGGGCTCAAGTAATCTGCCAACCCTGGCCTCCCAAAGTGCTGGGATTACAGGTGTGAGTAACTGCACCCAACCACAGTTTTCTTTTTAATAAAAAAAAACTTTCTTACCCCCAAAATTATGTTTCCTATTTAAATCTTTATCTTTTACTGTAATATAAGCTCAGAAGAGCCAAGTCCTACTTTAGGTTTGCTTACAATTTTGTTAGGCAGTTATTTTAATGACATTTATTGAAAAATATGTTTCTCCACTGATGCGAAATGTCACCTTTATAATTTGCAGGCTGAGTATACCTTATCTGAAATGCTCAAGACCAGAAGTGTTTCAGATTTGGTTTTTTGGATTTGGGAATATTCATATTATACTTACTTGAGCATCTTTAATCTGAAAATCTGCCATCCAGAATGCTTCAATGAGTGTCATGCTGGTGCTCAAAAGTTTTAGATTTTGAAGAATTTCAGATTTCTGGATGAGAGATGCTCATCCTGTACTGAATTCTTACATATAATTGAGTGTGTTTCTGCAACTAATAATACTATTTTTAAAAACCGATTTCTGGTCCAAACAGTTCAGGGTTCAAGAATAAAAAGAAAGTCGGGCTCGGTGGCTCAGCCTGTAATCCCGTGCTTTGGGAGGCTGAGGTGAGTGAATTGCCTGAGCTCGTGGGTTTGAGACCCGCCTGGGCAACTCGGCAAGACCTCATCTCTACAATTAAAAAAAAAAATCAGCCAGGCATGGTAGCACGTGCCTGTAATTCCAACTACTCGGAAGGCTGAGTGGATGGATCACCGGAGCCCAGCAGGTAAAGGCTGTGGTAGTCGGAGTGGCCACTGCACTCCAGTCTGGGTGACAGAGTGAGACTCCGACTTAAAAAAAAAAAAAAAAGAATAAAAAGAATGACAGTGAGTATCAACTTTCTTCACATTTTGCTTTACTAATTATTGCACAGTAGCTTTAATTTCATTCATGAGTGTATCTAATCTGTTTAGGTTAAACATTGGGTTTTCTTAACAGAAGCAATTTAAAATGTGAAGTTTGATCCTGCATGAACACTTGCATCTTTAAGCATAATGATTATTTCCATAACTGTTTTTCATGTAATTGATGAAGTCAGGAAAGGCATCAGTGGATCATGTCACTCTTCTGCTTACCTTTTAGGTGATCTGTGAGTCAGATGCTCCAACAAGGATGCTCTTCTTGAGCACTTCAAAGAGACTAAGCCTCCAGAAATGGTCCAGAACTGGATTGAGTTCCTTAGTGGTGAGCTGCTGTGTAGAAACCAAGAACTGAATTCTGTTTAAAAGATTGTGGAAAAGTTTAAAATCCTTTCGAAAGGAACCTATAGAACATAGATAGAAGATTGTTTAATTTCTGTTTTTTGTTGTTTTTTTTTTTTTGAGTTGGAGTCTCACTCTGTCACCCAGACTGGAGTGCAGTGGCTGCTCCCGGCCACCGCAGCCTCGACCTGCTGGGCTCCGGCAATCCTTCCGCCTCAGCCTTCCGAGTAGCTGGAATTACAGGCATGTGCTACCACGCCCGGCTGATTTTTTGATTTATTGTAGAGATGAGATGAGGTCTTGCTGCCCAGGCGGGTCTCGAACCCGTGGGCTCAGGCAATCCACTCACCTCAGCCTCCCAAAGGCGCGAGATTACAGGCTGAGCCACCGAGCCCGGCTGATTGTTTAATTTCTTAGGCAGACTAGAAAGTTACCAGTCACTGAGTGGGGAAAAGACTGGTTTGTATGAAAGTTCATCCTCTTTCACAAGACTGAGCAGTTACTGAGTGAGATGTCATATTCTTCCTTGGCGCTCCCAGCATTCTTGATCAAAATCACTATGTGCTACCTTATTCTGGAGGGGCTAGATAAGCCATGGTAATAAATAACCTAAAAAAGCCAGAGGGAGAATGAAGTAGCCTGTGACTGACTTAACAGCCTGAAGGAGACATCCACTGTTATTTGAAGCCGCTAAGGTTAACCATCTGGCCAGTACCAGTCACTATCATCAAAGGAGAAAGTGGCTCTTAAAGTTTCCACTCAGAGGTGACATGTGGCTCATGTTTCATTGATTAGAGCAATCACAGGACCTCCTCTAACTTTAGGGAGACAAGAAAATACAACTTTAAGGAGGAAAACCTGAAAAATTTGCTTGACAGCACAAATGACGATTTACATGCAAGTTGTGTATTGATCTAATCTCCTAGATGGGAAGCTCCTTCAGAATGGGACAAAAGCTGTCTTGTTCTTCTTTTCTACTATTACATAAAACATAACTTTCACATGCATTTATTGTCATTTCATTTCATGTTCAAACATATTGCTGTTTAGACTGCTTTAAACAATTGGCAGCCTGAGCAACATAGCAAGACCTCATCTCTCCAAAAAGAAAAAAAAATTATCCAGTTGTGGTGGTACAAGCTGGTAGTCCCAGCTACTTGGGAGGCTGAGGCAGGAGGATCATTTGAGTCCAGGAGTTCAAGTCTGTGGTGAACTATGATCATGACACTGCATTCCAGCCTGGGCAATATAGCAAAATCCTATCTCAGAAGAAAACAGGAAACAATTGCAGAGTTTCTAAAGTAATAGTTCTGTTATGAGAATGTTTTTCTGTCAGCAGGGGAAAATATATATTATACTGCCATATATATAAATATATATACATATATATGTGTATGTGTATATATATATGGGGTGTCAAAAGCATATACACATTTTTAGAGATGTTACCCATATATTACTTTTCGAAGTTGAATTAAATTATGGTAGCAATGTGTAGTATGACATTTGCTCAACTGTGCTTCCGCCATTTTCTTAGATCGTCTTTCCTGTCACATGGTGATTGCTAGCATTCATTTTATTAATGCCATCTTTTGAGTGGACCGTCATACTTGCTAGGTATCTAAAAGTGTTAGGTCTGTGGACCTGTGTGCTGAGTCAGTGCCGCAGGTAAGATGCAAAGACTTGCACAGAAATTACACTGGAAAATATAGTCTATTTAGAAAGACGATTAGAGAGCCAGAGAAATGAGATGCACCTCCCCAAGGGAGAGCAAAAGCATGGCGGCCACTGCTTGAGGTTGAATTCTTTTTAAATCTTCCCTTTGGTGTGGGAGTGGGTTAAGGTGACTGGGTGGTGGTCTGTTTTACATCATCATGAAGGGGCAGGCAGGTGGGTAGGTTAGTCAGGTAACTGTTGCCATGGTGATGGGGTCTGTCTGTCTGTGTCACATAGGTCATGAAGGACTGCTTTATGTGATGGGATCTGTCTGTGTCACGTAGGTTATCCTGGTTCTTTATGGCTAAAAGACAAACTTGGAATAGAAAAATAAATAGGACAAAGCAGTCTTCGGGGAAGAGGTTGTAAATTATCAATACCTATCTCTGAGAAAATGGTTCTGTCTTTGGCTAATGACTAGTGTGTAAATTAAAGTGAACTGCTAGAAAAACATGCTAAAGCTAAGCAATGTTAAAATGACTGCTCTTTGGCTAACATTATTTCATTCAATTTTCCATTTTGGCATTTCATCCTTTCAATACGTAAGGTGTATATATATTTTTGGAGGGGTGTGTGTGTGTGTGTGTGTGTGTGTGTGTGTGTGTGTGTGTGTATTCTTTTTGGTTAGTCAAGTGAAGCAGTGGGAGTGGAGAAGAAACAAAGAACTCTGTAACTGGTTGTGATCAATTAGTGGAAACACCACTGCACTTGGAGCAGCTGATTTTGTTTTTCTATTTGGTTATTTAAGTACATACACTCCACTCCATTCTTAGGTAATAGGGCAATAATGGGCATTTTACACTTAGGAAAAGCTTCATTCTTCCTTCTTATTGATAGAGAAAATAAATGTATTCTTGATAATTTTGTATTTTTGTTCGACAACCCTTTTGAAGATCTGACAATATTTCTTTTTATCTCACTGAGTAAAAGAATCCTTAACTCTATGCTTTTCCTCCTTTTTGCTTGTAATATTAAAGTTATCCTCAATTGCAGTTTCTTTTGCAAGAATCTTTAAAAATTACTTTACCTCTTTGATGAGGGTTTTTTTGGTTAAAATTAGATTATGTAAACTGCAAATCCACTTCTATACAACACATCACAATACTCTTCACGGTGTCAATACTCTCTGGTGAGCCTTCCCTGTGTGCCTGTGTGCCTGTCAGTGACACGTAGCCATTGAACAAAGACTCAGTGAGGACATTAATGCCAAGTCCATGTTAAATATTAGCGAATATAATTTTCTTTTAACTAAAAATAGAAGTGCTGATAACTTTCCACTATGCCCTGACTGATATTTTGTTCATTCTCTTAGTGATCACTGGCCCAAGGAGTTGCTGGGTGATTCTCATGTTGGGCTACATTCCTGCTTCTGGAGGTATTAAATAGAGGTTGCAATTTAGTTCCCAACTAGCAGAAAGAAGAGTTTCTAAAGTTGCATTGACTTTTTTGGCAGATGCATCACAGCGCTAAGATTCCCTTCGTGGAATGTTGCAGGGTTTGCCTTAACTTTCCTTTATTGATATTCACGTTGGTGCCAAGTAGCACTGTGGACATGTTTCCAGACTCTCTTTCTTTATATTCTTTCACATTTGCTAACGGCACATTGGTCTTGGGTTTAATACCATGTCCTTGGTCACCAAATTTCTTTTGACAGTTTTTATACCATAAATCAGTACGACACACAAGAGGGTTGAGTCTCAACATGAAAGATGACTGTAGACTTCTTAAATTTACCTGTTAAGTAATATTTCATGAATGAAGCATATCAATATAAATGCTACCTGAACTTGGCCATCCACCTGGGCTGCTGTTGCACTGTTCCCACTTGACTGAGCCAGGGAAAGATGAGAAATCTAAAAGCTCTTCTCAGAAGTATTTATTTAGGGTTTTTAAAACAGAATGTCCATTTGGATGAGAAATTTTGATAAAATGTGAGGCTAATACTTAGCATTTTTTTCTTTTTTTTTAACAGTATCATATGAGTTTCAGTTGAGCCATTTATGCCAGAACATTGCCTGTAACAATTTAGTTGCTCTTGACATATATGAGAAATGCTGCCATTTCAGCAAAAAGGAGATAAGAGTGGGAGAAGGAGAAAAAAGGATTTTTTTTAAAGATTACGAAAATACTTGTTGACACTATGAAAGGATCAAGGTATCAGCTTGCTGATTAGCATTTTTTATTATAAGATATATGAAATATAACATTCACCATTTTAACCATTTTTAAGAATACAGTTCTGTGATCACTAGTTGATTTTTAAATTTAAAAAAAATTGTAGTTGCTTCAAGATACTATGTGGGGCTAGGCTCATGCCTGTAATCCAGAGCTTTGGGAAGCTGAGGCAGGACATCAGCTTAAAGCCAAGAGTTTAAGACCATCTTGGGCAACATAGTGAGACCTCATCTTACAAAATAAAAAATAATAATAATAATAAGCTGGGCATGGTGGTTCAGGTATGGTCTCAGCCACTTGGGAGATTGAGACAGGAGATGGATTGAGTCCAGGACTGTGAGGTTGCAATGAGTTATGGTTGCACCACTACACTCCAGTCTGGGTGACAGTGAAACTATGTCTCTTAAAAATAAATAAATCAATAATTTTTTTCTCCTTTTATCCAAAAAAAGAAAAGATAGTATGTGGCATCAAATACCAGTTATTACACCATGACTGACATGGGTGCTATGAAACTTAAAAAAGATTTCCAGACTATTTGCAGAACAGGTGTATATAGTGTCTAATGACTTGGTAACAGATTAGAGTTTAGCCGTCTAGTTCCCTGAAAGCTCAGGAGTTCTAAGAGAAGAGAAATTCTTGGGAACTTGAATGGTTGGAAGAGGAAGTAGGGCTAGGATTAGGCCTTCAAAGGGTAAGGCTGAGACACAAAGAGGGAAGTGGCCCTGTTCAGAGGAATTAGGGACAGTGCTGACATTGGTGAATCTGTCCTTACACAGCCAAGTCTGTTTCTGCTACTTGGTTTTCAGAACTCTATACTATCCTGTATTTTTGAGGGAAGCATACCTAGGTGAGAAAATGAATGCAAAGAAAGAAAATGAAGAGGACAGCTCAGTCTTGTGGTTACTTCTGAGGCAGAGACAACACAGGAGGCATTTAGTATGAAAATCAGGAATGCTATGAAACTAAAGAATGTTTTCATAAAAAACAAAACAGCAGTTTCTTTGCCTGGGGTACAGGATGCCCAGGGGTTCATTTTATTCTTCCTTCTACTGTACATATATGCATGTTAAAATGATTGATACATTTTAAACATTCTCAAATATTTCTTGACTTAAAATTAGTAAGTATACAGATATTTGTGGCAGGACTTTGAAAATGTTAAAGATCCCTTTTGTGAAAAATCGCCTTCTGGCTTTCTGAAATCTTAAGATGTGGTTGATCAGTTTGATCACAAGGTGTCATGAGACTGCCAAATGACATAAAGCTGCTTGTAGTTTTGTAAAATGATGTCAAGGAAGATAGAAGTTATTTTCCATGAAGTGATTTAGGTACCTCAAACTATAAGAACCTTGGAAAATGCAGGAGACACCCTTATGAAAATTGGAACTGGCAACCAATTCTTGATCAAAACCCCAAGTG
>NW_007245710.1:93719-106083 GCF_000164805.1 Carlito syrichta
TAAGAGATAAGATAGACAAGTGGGACCTCATCAAACTGACAAGCTTCTGCAAAGCCAAAGAAACCATCAAGAGAGTGGGGAGACAGCCCACAGACTGGGAAACAATATTTACCAACTGTATGTCTGACAAATGCCTAACATCTAGGATCTACAAGGAACTCAAAGGTACTGAAAAGAAAAAAACAAACAGCCCCAATACAAAGTGGGCAAAAGATATGAACAGGCAGTTCTCAAAAGAAGACCTATGAGCAGCCAACAGACACATGAAAAAATGCTCAGCCTCACTAGTCATCAAAGATATGCAAATTAAAACTACACTGAGATACCACCTAACTCCAGTCAGTATGGCTATCGTCAATAACTCAAAAGTAACAGATGCTGGAGAAGATGTGGCAAAAAGGGAACACTTTTACACTGTTGGTGGGAGTGTAAACTAGTACAGCCTCTGTGGAAAACAGTATGGCGATTCCTAAAAGATCTAAAAATCAACTTTCCGTATGACCCCACAATCCCCCTACTGGAAATATACCCAGAAGAACTCAAATCACTCTATCAAAAAGATACCTGCACACATATGTTTATCACAGCATTGTTCACAGTAGCAAGAACATGGAACCAACCATACTACCCAGCAAAAGAGGACTGGATAAAAAAAAAGTGGTACATATACACGATGGGATATTACACAGCCATAAAGAAGAACAAAATCATGAACTTCACAGCAACCTGGATGGACTTAGAACCTGTAATACTGAGTGATCTATCACAAAAACAAAGAACTAAGTATCACATATTCTCACTCATAAGTGGACCTTGAACACCTATCATAATACTATAGGAAAAGGATTGGCAGTAGCAGGAGTCTGCCGGGGTGGGGGGCATACCTCATCAACCTGGGTACCTGCATATTGAACATTTTAATACCTAACCCTGAATTGTACCCCACGTCTTTAAAATAAAAAGAAAAGTTAAAAAAAGAAATGATTTCTGTACCTGCCAGTATGTCATTCTTCACCAAAATGATTGTTGGGCAGTGTGCAGAAATCATTGAAGAACTTTTTAGAAGTTAGACTAGATGAAATTTTTGTGTGTGTCTTCTCTTCACTAAATCATGTACTCTCCTCCCTTCACCATTCCTACTGCTTTGTTTGTTTTTTTCTTTTTTCTTTTTTTTTTTAAGTCTTAGTCTGTCGTGGAGTGCAGTGGCAACCACAGCCTGGCCTGCTGGGCTCAAGCAATGCTTCCTCCTCTGCCTTCCAAGTAGCTAGGACTACAGGTGCATGCCACCATATCTGGCTAGTTTTTTGGCTTATTGTAGAGACAAGGTCTTGTCAAGTTGCCCAGGCTGGTCTCGAACTCCTGGGCTCTAGTAATCCTCTCATCTCCACCTCCCAAAGTGTTGGGATTATAGGCGAGAGCCACCATGTCCAGCTAGACTGGTGTCTTAATTATACCAAACTCAGGGATGACTTTATTACTTGGATTTAGTTTAATTTAATTCTTTAAAATAAAAGGCAGACATGTCAGGATACTTTTACCACTCAGTTATTACCTTGTGGTTTTCTTCTGTGCCACAAATAGTATTAAATCACATTTGGGATACACTGTTTTAGCTTCTGCTTGTGAGATTTCTTCATTTCCCCCCCCCCAATATCTGAGGAGATCTGAATAAACCACTGTTCATGAGAGGGAACACTAAGGGTTTACCCCCTTTTAGGGAATTGCTCCAAAGAAGATGATGTCTAGGTCCCTTTTTATTACTTCCTCTGGGCAGAAATGATTGCCTATAAGAAAGTCCAGTCCTAAATAGAACACCTATTTGAAGGTGCAACTGTGTTTAGGCTCTTCTCATTTTCAGTAGCAACATTAAACTGTAATTTTGCATACCATGGAGTTGATAAATTTTTCACAGGAATTTTGTAAGCATTGCATATTTCAGGTTGCAATATGTAGGACTTCACTAAGGATAAAGTGAGGATAATCGTTAGATTGACTTCAGTACAATAGGCCATAAACTGTTTATCCTGCTAATTTCCCTTGAGAAAGAAAAAAATCATTGTAGAACAGCGTTAGAAGGATTTGGGGGTTTGTTTAGGCCTGAAAAAAGAGATTTATCTGAAGACCTCACAAAATAATCTACTTCTTGATGTTTTTTTTCTTCATTGTGTGAGAATAGTTGGCTAAGAGGTCTCTGGGGCATCCAATTCCTTCCTATTTGATTTAGTAAGGTCAGATAGAGACAGGTGGCTGGAAGTCATTCATTTTGTTGCACTTTGGTATTGTGTGACATACACATATTAAGGCAGCCATACCTAATTAGCTAGAGCTATCAGGGGATAGTAGCTTTTTGATAATTCAGAAATTATTATTTGCATAGTTAAATAATCTTAATATTAAACTGTAGTTTTTATAGGCTTTTACAAAAGTTTGACTATTCATTATTTTATTAGGCTTTTTATGTGAGAAAGTTAAGTTTGCTCTAAATGCGGGAGGTGATTTTAATGAAAGCTAATTCATAGTACCAAACCATCATTTAGTTTTTGACAATTTTTAAGTCTTGAGTTTTACAAAGTAAATCACTGGCAGTTCTAGGTAATTTATTTTGTTAACCCCATTTTGTCTTTATTGTATATGCTTTCCTTAAAATCAGATATTTGTCATGGTTGTTATAGGTCCTCTTCTGCTAATTCCATCATCTCTGTCATTTCTGGGTCATGTTTGATTTTGTTGACTGTTTTTGGATTTAGTTTTGTTGGCTTTCTCCCTTTAAATTTTGGGTCTTAATTTCTTGTTGCTTTTCAAGTTTAGTGTTTTTTCTTTTCTTTTCTTTTTTAATTGGTTATGCATTTAAGTTGTTGAGGGCTGAGTTTTGTGGTCTTTCTTTAAAGAGTATTGAAACTAGGTGCAGTGACTCATGCCTGTAATCCCAGCACTTTGGGAGGCTGAGGTAGAAGGATTGCTTGAGGCCAGGAGTTCAAGAACAGCCTGAGCAACATAGCAAGACCTATCTCTACAAAAGATAAAAATAAATGAAAGAGTGTTGAATGTTGGGTTAGTAGGCAGCTAAGTTACTTTTAGATCCCCTTGTTTGAATCTGTTAGGACAGGTCTAGAGTGGTCCTCACTCAAGGGCTAGTTTAGAACTATCACTAAGATGTGAGTTTCCTGGAATCCTCTCTGAATGTCCAGGGGTGTCCAGGGACGCCTTTCCACCCAGGCTTATTGACACTCAACTTTTTCCCAGCCTTGCAGAATTTCTCACCTTAACACATTCAGCTTAGTTTGAACTCAGTTAAAGACTCAAGGGAACACTTTGCAGATTCCAAGATCTCTCTCTCTGCATAGCTCCCTCTTCTCCAGTCCTCTGCCTTGTACCCTGCAGCTGCCTTAGTCGCCCAGAACTCTGACCTCTGACGACTTAAGTGGGCCTGCCATGCTCTGCTTGGGGTTGTCTTTACTTCTCTGCTCCCTGGGATGTGTCTCCAGGTAATAAGCTAGGGCAGTTGTAGGGTTCATGCAGGATTTTCTCATGAGTCATGGTTCTGGGCTGTTTTTGGATAGTATCTGAAACAGTTGTTTCATGTATTTTATTCAGATTTCTAATAATGGAGATGCGGCAAGTCCAGGACTGATTACCCTTATCATAACTGCCTGATCTTTAGTATTAAAAAGAGTAAAATACAGTAAGTCCCCTACATATGAATTATGAAAGTTGCAAACTTTCAAAGATGCGAACATCATTTGCATGTCCAATCACATAAGTTAGTTCATGTGTCAGGTGTACATTGTCATGTGCTATACTGTAAGATTAAAAATGTTTTCAATTTCTTGTGTTTTTTAATGTATTGTCTGTGTGGAAAATATTATACACCTATGATAGTACAATACCATATAACTGATTGTACTAATTGGGTAACTAGGCTAACTTTGTTGGACTTAACAAATTGAACTTACTCTCAGAATGGAACTCGTTTGTTTGTAGAGGACTTATAGTAATTGTGTGTATGGTCAGTTGAATAGTAATATATTTTAAGACAACATGATGACATTTTAAGACAGTCCACTAGACCTTTCTGTGTTGATGAAAATGTTCTATCCCTGTGCTATTCAGTCACTAGCCATTGGCCACATGTGGCTGTTGTATACTTGAAATGTGGTGCAACTGAAAAACTGAATTTTTAAATTAATTTAAACATAGTATCTTCATGTGGATAATGGCTCTTATAATGAACAGTACCATTTAAAGTTTTCTCTTAGTGTTATAGCATTTCAGTCTTACAACTTTTGCATTTAAAGTGACTATGGGTGATCTTTCACATGTTTGACTTTAGAAAAATACTATAGGATTTTTCTCGAATTATAAAAATAGTTGTGTGCTCATTGGAGATCATTTGGAAAATACAGAAAGTACCAAAAAAATTGTCATGCATAGTCCCAAAGCCAACCAAGATTAATATTTTGGTATGTTTCCTTCCAGTCTTCTATAAAGAAAAACAACCACTTTAGTGAAAAATCAGTTGGTTTATTGTAAATATCCGTCTCAAAAGGAAATGTGTGTGGTTGGCAAGATTAAAATTGTGAACATTTTTATTCTCTTAGTATTGGCTTTGTAGTGTCATCAGAGAATAGCATCTTACCTAAACAGGCTTTCCCAGCTTTCTAGGCTGTGGTGATGAAGCAGTTTCAATAAGAGCATACTAATCAGGAGGCTTTTTTTTCCTTTTGTCTATTTGTTGCAGATTAATGTTTAACAGAAGAGAAACTTCTTCTGTTATTGGCTGCTTTTTGACAACAGCTGGAGGGAGGCTGGAACCTATTTTAATATGTGCTTCCATAAGACTAAGGATGGCCGGTTTGTAGACTGCTTGCCCCTTAGTCTTTGGAGTGGCTGCAGGGCCTGAAGATGTGCCAGGGATTCAGAATTCACAGGCCTGGCCAGCCGGCCCTTAAGGAGTTGTGGTCTAGTCAGGGGGAAAAACATTGCTGGATTGTCTTTTATTTCTCTGGGGCAAAAAAACCCCAAATTATGCCATTTATTTTCATAGTGCAAAAGTTTTGCAAAATTAGCAGGCGGTTCCTGTCCTTTCTACCTTCTGAAATTTTTTTCTTTAGGTGAGACATAGAATCCACTAAAATTGCATTAGCAGCTAAGAAATGGGCAGGGCGATGAGCTAAAAACCAGGTGACAAAGGGTGTATTGACAATAGGGAATCTAAACTTCCTACATTTGGACATGAGGACACATTCCCACAACAACATCACTAAGCAGCGCCTCATCCAGAAAGTCCAGGAAGCTGTTCTTGACAAGTGGGTGAATGACCCTCACGGCATAGACAAGCGTCAACTGGCCCTCACCTTGCTCATGCCTCGGATGTCCTGGAGAACAGGTTTGCTCCTCTTCTGGACGAGCAGTGTGATTTAGCCACCAAGAGAGTCCAGCGGCTCCTTAACTTAGACCCTGAAGTGGAATGTCTCAAGGCCACCGCCACGAGTTCCTGTGGGAGGCAGTGGCAGCGTTCACCAAGTAACTATGCCCGGAAAGAAACATTCTCCTTTCTCTCATGTAAACCAGTAGTTTTTCCTCTATTGGCTTCTTGTCTTCTGTGATTTATAATTTCCCACACTAGAACAGGGTTTGTTTTACAAAATGGTGGGCAGCTTTTTGTTTTTTGTATGTATGCAGGATCCTGCTGGTTGGAGAGCCCTTCCTCTTTGTGTTTTTCACAAGTTTTCCTGCCATGTTGGCATTTCCTTCCATGTTGCCATTCTCACTGTTCCTTGTTTCAGGTTTCTGGTCTACTCTGACCTTCAAAGTACCTCCAGTCTCCTCATGTACATCACTGAAGGAGAGAGAAAAGCTGTGTGTCCAAGCTTTTGGATGATCTTAGCTTGAGTTTTCCCACATGTGCATGGGCATCTAGCATTCTGCCTACAATTCAGACACAAGTCACAAAAAGGCCTTCAACTCCCCAAGGTAAATATCTGTATCTACTAGGACATTTTAGACATAAACCTCAGTTAAGATCTATAGTTAGCAAAATTATTTTTAAATTGAAATGGCACAGCAAATACTTAATATAGAATGCCCCTTGGACTTTGCTTCCCATATAAATCTGTTGTATTATTACACTTATTATATAACTATCATCAAGGTTCAATTGTTTCACAAAGTCATTTTGGGGTGGGCTGCATTCCAGTTATGCTGTAGATAGTTTGGATTATATATAAATTCTACCTTCTGACCACCCCATCCCATCTTAATTTTGCAAGATTTAATTCCTTATATACCTGGTGCCCCTAACTTGCTTCAGTCATTGTTATTTGATGGCCAAATAGCTCTTCTCATCACTGAGGGAGAGAGAAAAGTGTGTGTCCAATTGGTCCCAGGAATTTTTGAGCTGTGCCATTCATGGTACTCTTTGCGTATGCTTTTCCTTTTTGGATTTTTTGGGGGATCTAACTGTTTTTATAATTTCTGTAGGGAAGAGGCTGGTGACTGGTACCAATCTTGAATGTAGATTTTTCTTTTTCGTCTACAAGTAGATGAATGTCTGCTCAGAAATGTCATTTATCTACTCACATCTTCTTGGGGGAAAACAATGGAATGTCAATCTCAGCTGATGTTGCATCTAAATTGGTAGCAAGTCATGACTACAACTCAGATGATTAAGAATTTTGTAACAGAAAGTTCTGCTGTGTTTTAATTTTTATGTACAATACAATTAGCACGAAAGGGCATAAACCTTTGCTTTTCAAAGTTTATTTTTATTATTTCTTTATGATGGTTTATCGTACCACCATTGGTTTCATAATATAAATACTATATACTGAAAAAATTAAATGTCATATTTGTTATTTCCAATATTCATGTTAACAGTGGGGCCTTCAGGTATTTAGAGGTCTTTTGTTGTTGTTAAAATTGAATTCCTAGATGGTGTATAACTCTAGAGTTGAATTATAAGAGATTCTGTTGGGAGCTGGCCACGGAGGCCCACTGAGCATTAGGGATCAGGAAGGGCCGTTGATCCTGAGACCACTAGAATGCGTTCGGGAGCTATTGACCCCATTTCTTCCCCCTTTCTACTCAGCACTAACCAGATTAAGCTCCTGTGAGCTCAAAACATAAAAACTCTGAGACTGGGATGAACACAAGATAACTTTAGAAGCTCATTGCTCCCATTCTTCCTCAAACTGCAGTTTTGGCTTTCACACAACTTATAATTCAAACGTGTCACATCTAAGAGCCTTAGTATTGGTCACAGGCTTCTGGGTTATGATCTTAGGATTTATTGAAGGTGTAAATTGTAGAATATAGTTTTAGAAGACAGCCATTTTGTTGAAAGAATGCGGCTGGGTTACTTGCAAGTAGCCCACTGTGAACTTTGGACTGGGCCACATTCCAAACATTCTGGGATGGGCCAATTTATTGTAAAGTAAATACTTAAGCTTCTATAGAATTGTTTAACTTGGCATAAATCAATCAGCTTAGGATGAAAATGGTTTATAGAATATGTCAGTCATGGATTAGGCTTTCCTTTGTTATGGGATTTTAAGATTATCATATGAAAAGGGTTTAAAGGCAATCATTGATTAAGTTTTCATGGATTAAGGTTTCTGGTGGGTGGGGGACACCCCTCCCACATCTGCCTTTGTGTATAAAAGACCCGTTGTAGTTCCCAATAACACACATCACTTCTGCACTAGACCAGAGTCCAGTCTCTTTCTTTCTCTCTCTCTCTCTTTCTCTCTTTCTTCTTCCCCCCAATTGCCGACAGCGTCTCCACCTTTGGGGTACCCTCAACCCGGCTGGAGCTGGTCTCCGGCAAGATTCCCTAATATGTATACTATCTTTTTATCTGAAGTAATAAATAAACTATGATCTTGAAAGTGCCTGAATCAGAACAAGCATGTCATTTGTGTTTTTGTGTTCTCATTTTTCTTTCCAATGGAGTTTCACTAAGCTATAGTGTGGTGATATTTTGATGCAGGAGTTGGTAAACTTGTTAACTTATTAAACATTGTCAGGTAATACTCCTCCATGTCATGTTCAGATTAAGATGACTGACCCCCCTGAGGTTGTTTCCAATTCATCACAACCCATTGGGTCCCAGGATGATGTGCTTGGCTATGGTAGATTCTGTACAAATGTCTTACGTTCTTTCATTACACCAGTACAGTGATGGGATTAATGTTCAGAACCCTGTAGGCTAGGCTTCCAAAGGGTATGAATGAGGACACATTTTAATTCAATGGTTAGCCACACTTTCTCAGCCCAGAGTGAGAATTATATAGGTGTTTACACCTGATAGAGCAGTGTCATGACTCCCACGAGCATCATTACACACTGTTGTGCATTTTGCCTTTTGTACTTAGGTTGAGGAGAGCTTTCAGGATAAGTACACATTATTTTTTTGAATGGCTTCCTTGTATAGCTTAGTTAATCTCCCATTAATGGGTATTTGGATTATCCTCATATTTTTCATAATTATAGACAGATTTGTCATATATATTGTTGTATGTGTCTTATATTTCTCAGTTTTCTATAGGGGGAATTAATAGAAATGGATTTGCTCAAGGAATATACCTTGAAAATGTGAAGGATAAAGCCAAATTTATTTCTAGGATTTATGTAAACTTACACATCCATCAATAATGTGAATGCTGGCTTTTCTAGACCCTAGCCAAAACTATATAGGGTGTTGTCAATTCTGGCCTGTTTTAATATTTACCTTTTAGTATAGTTCGTAGAGGAAAAGTAGAATAAACTCAGTTTATATACCAATTTCTTTTCTTCCTTTTCTTTTTTTGAGTTGGAGTCTCACTCTGTCGTCCAGGTTGGAGTGCAGTGGTACGCTCCCAGTCACCGCATCCTCGACCTGCTGGGCTCAGGCAATTCTTCTGCCTCAGCCTTCTAAATAACTAGAACTATAGGCATGCACCACCATGACCAGCTAATTTTTTTTTTGACTTATTGCAGAGATGAGGCCTCACCAAGTTGCCCATACTGGTCTCGAACCCGTGGGTTTAAGCGATCCTCTCACCTTGGACTCCCAAAGTGCTGGGATTACAGGCTTGAGCCATCATGCCTGAGCTATTTACCAATTTTCAAAACAGACTTGGTTCCCTGGCGCTCTTCAGAGATGACTGATTAATTTTTTTAAAGTATTATGAACTAGCCGGGCTCGGTGGCTCAGCCTGTAATCCCGCGCCTTTGGGAGGCTGAGGTGAGTGGATTGCCTGAGCCTGTGGGTTCGAGATCCGCCTGTGCAGCGAGACCTCATCTCTACAATAAATCAAAAAATCAGCTGGGCATGGTAGTGCATGCCTGTAATTCCGGCTACTTGGAAGGCTGAGGTGGAAGGATCGCCAGAGCCCAGCAGGTCAAGGCTGCGGTGGCTCAGAGCGGCCACTGCACTCCAGTCTGGGCGACAGAGTGAGACTCCAACTCAAAAAAAAAAAAAAAAGTATTATGAACTTATGAAAAGATTTGGTTGATTTTTAATAGACAAATAGTGATTATATTTATTTATGGGATATAATGTGATGTTTTCATCTATATATACATTGTAGAAAGATCCAGTTAAGCCAATTAACCTATTTATCACCTCAACATCTTTTTTATGGTGAGAAACACAAACATTTATTTTTCAAAGTAATTTTGAAATATGCAATATTTTCCAGCCTGGGCGATACAGTGAAGCCTCATCTCTACAAAAAATTTTAATAAGTAGCCGGGCATGGTGGCACACACCTATAATCCCAGGTACTAGGGAAGCTGAGGTGGGAAGACCACCTGAGCCCAGGAGATCATCGCTGTGGTGAGTCGGGATCATGCTACTGTACTCTGGTCTGGGTAACAGTGAGACCCTGACTCGGAAAAATTAAAAAATATATATATGAGATACATTATTATTAACTGTGGACACCATGCAGTGCAATGGATCACTAAAACTTACTCCTCCAGTCTGGGCTTTGTACCCGTCGATCAACATCTTCCATTTCCCATCCTTCCCCCTCCCTCTGGCCTCTGGCCACCAATTTTCTATTCTCTTTCTACAAGATCGGCTCTTTCAGATTACACATATAAGTGAGATCATACAGCATTTGTCTTTTTTTATGCCTCATTTATTTCACCTAGTATAACAACCATTCTTTTATGTTTGCTTGCTTTTAAAATTATACCACAGTCATGATGTCCTCGACTCTTTCCCTTTTCACACTTACTCTGGTCTACACTCCTCAAGTAAAGACACAGTTCACGCTCCCCACTCCTAAGGCCATTGTCTGTCTAGTCGTTCTGGTTGCCTTGCTCATTTGATACTAGATTCTTCAGAAAGGATTGTGAGAATAACACTCTTGGAGGTGTTTGTGCTCGTGGCAGTTTCTCTGTGGCCTTTTACTTGAAAGTCAGTTTGGATAAAATTCTTTTTTTTTTTTTTGAATTAGAGTCTCACTCTGTCACCCAGACTGGAGTGCAGTGGCCGCTCCTGGCCACCGCAGTCTCTACCTGCTGAGCTCCGGCGATCCTCCCACCCCAGCCTTCCAAGTAACTGGAACTACAGGCGCGCGCTACCACGCCCGGCTAATTTTTTTTATTTATTGTAGAGATGAGTTCTTGCCAAGCTGCCCAGGTGGGTCTTGAACCCGCGGACTCAGGCAATCCACTCACCTCGGCCTCCCAAAGCGCGGGATTACAGGCTGAGCCACCGAGCCTGTACAAGATTCTTGAGTCCCATTTTTTTTGAGTAACTTAAGTGTGTTCTTTTTGACACAGAGCATTGCTGTCAACAATAATATGATAATATGACTTTCCCCCATAAATGCTTTGTTGTTTTGGGCTGGATGCCCATAGGATATTTTCCCCTTAATAATTTTCCAGGATTACTAGAGTACATTTTGGTCTTAGTTGTTCTGGATGAGTATTTCCAAGTCAGGGTCTCATTCTGTCGCCCAGACTGGAGTGCAGTGGGACCATTACAGCTCAGGTGATCCTTCCGCCTCAGCCTCCCCAGTACCTGAGACTACAGGCACTTGCCACCATGACAGGCTAATTTTTAAAAATTTTTTTGTAGAGATGAAATCTTGCTATGTTACCCAGACTGATCTCAAACTCCTGACATCAAGTGATCCTCCAGTCTTGATCTCCCTAAGTGCTGGGATTACAGGCCTGAGGTACTACACCTGGCCTATAATTTCCTTTTCTTTCTTTTCCTCTTTCTGTCTACTTTCTTTTTCTTTCCTTCCTTCTTCCTTTTTTTTTCTTTTTTACAGTAAAAAGTGCTACACAAGAGACATATACTAATGTTCTGTTGTATTTGCAGTTTTAATAAAGCAAACCAAGGTGAATTACCACTTGGGCAGAAAGCACATCACCGTACATTTATAACCACTGGTTTCTGGTAACACATTGTAAAAGCAAGTAGGACAGTATGTTAGGGATCATCTGACAAGTTCCAAGCTGCTTCTTTCTTTGCCCCTAAGTGCCAAATCTTCTTCCTACTCTCAGCCTTTGGCCTAATCATCAGGAGACAGAAGAGAAGGAAAAAAAAAAGGTGGAAATTCTAATCATACAGAGAGTGTCAAGAATTACATTTTAGTAATTAAGCTGCAATTGTATCCCAGTTGTTTCTATTTGATACAGTGCCAACACCTTTTAGAATCCCTCAGGTACACATCACAGAACAGTAAGGTCCTGCAAAATTTTGAATACAGAGCATTGAAAATCATCCTTAGCTGGGCATGGTGGTTCATGCCTATAATCCCAGTACTTTGGGAGGCAAAAGTGAGAGGATTGCTTGAACCCACAGGTTTGAGACCAGCTTACGCAACTTGTTGAGACCTTTTCTCTACAATAAACTTTTAAAAATTAGCCAGGTGTGGTGGCACGTGCCTGTAGTTCCAGCTACTTGGAAGTCTTAGGAGGAAGGATCACCTGAGCCCAGGAGGTTGAGGCTGTGGTGGCTATGCCACTGCACTCTGGCATGGGTGGCAGAGTGAGACTCCAATTCAAAAAACAAACAAACAAAAATCATGCTTCTTTACCAATTAAGGACATATTTTTGACTACATATTACATGTATTTTGTACTATGGTTTTGCTTCCAGGTGTTTTCCCACAGTACACATGAATACATTTCTAGATTAAATTTAAGGCAAATATGGATTATGTGCAGAAATGCAGTCATAACAAAAGTTTTAACTTTGGAGAAAACCCCTTTAATACATATCGAATTCCAAATTCTTTTTTTTTTTTTTTTTGAGTTGGAGTCTCACTCTGTCGCCCAGACTGGAGTGCAGTGGCTGCGACCAGACTGGAGTGCAGTGGCTGCTCCCAGCCACCGCAGCCTCAACCTGCTAGGCTCTGGC
>NW_007245710.1:106103-122592 GCF_000164805.1 Carlito syrichta
CAGGCAATCCACTCACCTCAGCCTCCCAAAGCGCGGGATTACAGGCTGAGCCACCGAGCCCAGCTTCCAAATTCTTTTTGAGATGTAGGGTGAATCAAGCAAGATTTAAAACAACTACAAACAATAGATAAAGCATTATAATACATCACAGACTTGATTGCAAGAGCTTTTTCAAACATTAGCCACTCATGATGCAATAGTGACTAAGCTTTGTTTAGTCTCCATTTCAGGACAAATGCAATGTTTCCTTTTTGTCCTATTTGCTGAGGTTTTTCTTTGGGGACTCCTATATGTACGTCTTCTATATTTGTTAATTTTGCCAGTGTTCTTTTCTCTCTTTATTTCTTTCTGATCATTAAACATTTCCTCGGTTCTATCATCTCTTTCTTTCTTTCTTTTTTTGCATTTGAGTCTCACTCTGTCACCCAGGTTGGAGTGCAATGGCACACTCACGGCCATCCCAACGTCAACCTGCTGGGCTCTGGTGATCCTTCCGCCCCAGCCTTCCAAGTAGCTGGAACTACAGGCCCATGCTACCACACCCGGATAATTTTTTCATTATTATTATTTATTGTCAAGACGAGTTGGTTTCGAACCTGCAGGCTCAGGCAATCCACTAGCCTCGGCCTCCCAAAGTGCTGGGATTACAGACTGAGTCACTGAGCCAGGCCAATTGTCTCTTTCTCTTAAAGCATTATTGTGTTTATTCACTGGGCATGATCTGGGTAGTTGACTTAACTATGGTGTGGTTTTTGCCTTATTCCTACCACAGAATTGTTTTTGACCACTCTCCTTCGTGAGTTCACCTTTCAAAGCTTCCAACCTTGACAATCACAGAAGACAAGTTTAGCTAGTTGGCCTGTTATTATCCAGCAAATTTCTGAGGGGGAAAGAAACTAACATTAATTGGCATTTACTACGTTCCAGGTGGGAATCCAGCCAGCCAGCTCAGTCCATGATCCCATTTAATCCTGCCAACAAGCCCATGGGTAGATGAACCTGAAGAACAGTCTCTGAAGTTACGTATCTTACCCAAGGGCCCAAGTGGCAACGGAGACCTTAATGAGGAAAGTCTTGCCACCGATAGTTGATTTTCACACGGGCTTTGATAAAGCTCTTTATGATATCAAGAAAGTCTCCATCAGAAGGAGCTCTGTGTTGTTGGATTTCTCTCCCAGCCAACAGATTGAAAGGAAATCTTTTATAACCAGATTAGCTGAGTCCTCTCCATTTCTTTTTCTTTTTCTTTTCTTTTCTTTTTTTTTTTTTGAGTTAGGGTTTCACTCTATCACCTAGACTGGAGTGAGGTGGCACAATCACAACAACTCACCAAAGCCTCAAACTCCTGGGCTAAGATGATCCTCTCACCTCAATCTCCTGAGTAACTGGAACTACAGGTACATACCACCACACCCAGCTAATTTTTTTTATTTTTTTGTAGAGACAAGGTCTCATTATATTGCCCAGGCTGATCTTAAACTCCTTGCCTCAAGTAATCTGCCCGCCTTGGCCTCTCGAAGTTTTGGTATTATGAGTGTGAGCCACTGCCTCCTGTCCATTTCTGACTGGCCTCTTTTGACTACTGTTGACTACTGTTACTTTCTGACATCTCCTTTTTGGGGAGCTCCTTTACTGTTCTCATCATATTGCCCTCTCTTACACTGGGCTCTTCAGGATGCAGATGCTGAGTTAGAGCTAAGAGAGTGAAGTGTTTATTGGGAATAACACCTTGGAAGGAAGAGGCTTGACACCAGGTAGAGAAGGCCAGGCCTGGTGTCCCCATCTTCCCCAGTCATTGGCCGGGCATCACCCCAGAAAGAGCGTAACCTTGACTTGAAAACTGAGGTGGACCCTGATGAAACTCACAGCTAAAAGTCATGAGCAAACCACACCTGCCACTAGCTAGACAGCAAGTTTTTACTTGAAGGAGCATCTAAGTGGTGCCTGTTTCACAGCATAATCTAAGGATTTGCCTGCCCCTCCCTTGTTCTGACTTCTGTCAGCTCCTCTCCCCTGATAGCGTATTATTTTCCATAAGAATCTGCATGAACTATGAAGACAGTGTTTAAGTGATCTTTGCTTACAGTTGTGTGTGGACTGCGGATAACAAGGAAGGACAGCTTCCTGCAGAGGGAGAGGTCTCCGGCACACAGTACTGTTTGAGAAAGGCTGGTCTGGAGTAGGGACATCATGAGGGACACAGGAAGGGAGCCAAGGTGTCTGAGCACCACGGTGCCCCTGAGGTGCGAGGCCAGGCTTGAAAGGAGGGGCATGTCCTGTGTCTGCCATTTTGCTTGGCCTCAGTTGAGCTGGCAGCCAACTTGGTTTCCTAGTCCCCTAATTCTAGGCCACTTCCCCCCACACTCTGAGAAACCACCTCACCTCCTCCCTGCCATTGTGGGCCTGCCTGAAAATACTTCTTGTTTTCCCTAAGGCCTTTTTTTTAATGGTTGCAGGGCATACTTTGGGTGTTAACATAACACTAAATTATAATCCTTTATGATGTGGATATGGAGAGAGTCCTGCTTGGGCTGTTTGAAGTTGTAGCCCTTTGTATCCTGACCTAGTCATAATGAACAACATTAGGATGAGCCTTTGCCAGCAGTGAATCCCAAGGTCATTGTCAGGGTTTCTCTGGAATCAGACAGATGGAGAATTGAATCCCAGTTCTACCCTTACCAGCTCTGTGGCAAGTTAATCTCTCTAAGGCTGTTTTCTCCTCTCTGAAAGATAAATCATAGTGTTTTTTTAGACTGAAATGAGGTGATATGTGTGTGCAGTTAACACAGTACACAGTGTATACAAAGAATGCCCAAAAATGTATACACATTTTAAGAATGGAAAAAACGACTAAAGTTAAAAGATGAATACAAGTCACATTTGACTTCTGCAATTACAAGAGGTGCTCAGAGTGGTTACCATCAGCATCCCGACACTTCCTTATGGCAAACCAAATGTAATACATATATAACATCACTTAAAATGTGTATACATTTTTTTTTGGCATCTCTAGTAGTTACAAGTAAGCTGACATTGGTACCCTTCTCCTATGCCTATTATAAAACCGACATTAGTTTTTTAAGCTTCCAGTATAAACCATCAAATGTAAGCTTTGCATTTTCAACCTTTGTGCTTAAGTATCCAATGATTTAGGGTTTTCTTAAAGCATCACAACAGTTACTTTTAAAATCCTAGTAGATAATAACAAATGCCTCTGCATTTTCCTGTCTGATTATGACTGAGAATGAGAGGGCTCAGAGAGACCAAATCACATCACAGTTACAAGTGTCAACAGATGCGTGAAGAGGGCACTGATAGGAAGCCAAGGTTTAAAAGTCACTCCATCGACGTTTGTAAAGACATGGTTTGTCTGTTTTTCTAGGGCAGGATTCTGGTGATTTGGCCGACTTGTATCAAAGTCCTCTAAAACAAGAGAAGAGTCCTGAAGGGGCATAAAGATAAATGAATGACAGGGGAAAGAAATTCCACTTCCAAGGAGCACTCTTTGCTGGGGCAGGAAGGTCACAAAATTCAGCAAGTCTACCTGCATGAAACTTAACAGATTATGGGACTTATACAGGCCAGCCATGCCTGCCAGAGATCCTCTTAGAAGAAAGCAAAAGGATATCAGATCTTAAAAAGTTCCCAAGACACTGAATGGGAGAGATTCAGAAGAACCATGCATTATATTAGCCAGAACATGTTGATGGGTTTTGCAATTCTTAAGCACCTATCTCTGCTGACTTCAAAACTGTATGGAAAACTTGGAAAAGAAGCCCACTATTTTGATGGAAGCTGTTCGGACATAAGTGAAAGCAGGCTTGGTGAGAGATATAGTCAGGCTCTGGCCAAGCCAATGAATGGACCCTGGAAGGATTGAGGCAAGCTGGGGAAATTATTTCAAGATGGAACTGGATCCACTTGAAAGGGGAGTGAACTGGAGGGTACAGATGTGCCATCAGTGTGGGAATTGGTGTGTGAGAAGTGTCAAGTGTGTTCTAAGATGAGTGGACCTCAGGAGTCTCCCTTCTATTAGGGTCTCTGAGTGAGGGAAATGTGGTGACCATCTTTTGAAAGGGACATTGGCTTGAGGAGTACTGGCAGGTTGTGAAACATCAGATTTAGCTGGTTTTGCGGAAGGGAGCAGAAAGGAACAATGTATGTTACCAGCTCTCCTAGCCTCCAGCACACTTTCACTATGGAGGAGCGTAGCTGATGTGGCAGTGGCAATACACAACTCAGTCCTTGGGTCATCTTTGACACATTTTTCAGAGTGTGGTGGCCCTGAGATTAGAAAATAAATTGAACATAATCTCTGAGACATGCTCTGGCTTCAGTTATTCATGAGCGTTGATAGTCGCCTCTTCCAAGGCAAGGCCAAGGGCAACGCTGTATGCAGAGAAAGCACAAGAGTTGCCATGGGCAGGGCACCTGGCAGGACTGGAGAGTTGGACCTCAGACAAATCTCCAGTCAGTGAAGCAGGATGCACTGGGTTTTTTGTTTCTCAGTCTTCAGCTCTTAGGGACAAGCAAAGACCCCTGTGATACAAAATTAGGGTTTGGGGCTGGTCCAGGAAGCAGGGCATGGGACATATTTGGAAGCTTATTAGCAGACAAGCCAGGTAAAGGAAGTACAGATAAGACTTGGACACAAATATAGGGAGAAAATAAAAAGTGAAATGCAGTTCATGTGAATGCCTAGTAACATGAATATATTAGGTATACTATTGCTATAGACTGAATGTTCTGCCCACCCAAAATTTATGTGTTGAAACCAAATTGTATTTGGAGGTGGGGCTCTGAAGAGGTGATTAGGTCATGAGGGTGGAGCCCACGTGAATGGGATTAATGCCCTCATATAATAGGCCCCAGAGAATGCCTCTGCCTCATTCACATGTGAAGATAAAGATAAAGCAAGAATGTGCCACGTATAAACCAGGAAGCAGGCCCTCCCTAGATATTGAATCTGCTGGTGCCTTGATCTTGGACTTCTGGCTTCCAGAACTGTGAGAAATAAATTTCTGTTGTTTATAAGCCATCATGCTTATGGTAATTTGTTATAGCTCAGATAATCCTTCTACCTCAGCTTCCTGTAGCTGGGCTACGGGCTTGTACCACCATGCCAGGCTAATTTTTAAATTTTTCTAAGGGAGGTCTCACTATATTACCTGGTCTGACCATCCTGATTTTAAATGGTCTTTCAAATTTCTCCATTCAGAGCCAATGCTAATGTATCATCAAAAATAAAATTCGAACTTCCGGCAAGATGGAGACGGGGCAACCAGGTCTATGAAACCCTCTGCAAAGGAGAACTGCAGTGGGTCTCTGGCTCTCTCCCCGGGGGCTGCGGACCCCAACATCACAGCCTGCTCTTCACACGGAGCTCGGCTATTGCCACCGCTGGGGCATCGCAGCTGTCTGGCCACTGCAGCGTAGACACAGCAGCCGCCAGCGCTGCCGTGGCCTCCGTGGCGGCCATAGCACATCGCACCACCCATGCCTCAGGCAATCCACGACTTCAATCCTTGAAGCCCCTGCAGGGAAGATCTGCTGGGATCACTGCCACCTCTCCTGTGACCGTGATGTCCTGCCTGCGTGGGTCTCCTCCTGTGTGCCCTGAGGCAGGTTTCCATCTCCAGCTTCTGCTGGTTCCTGTCCAGCCCCACCCCCTCTGGGGCGAGCAGCTGAGATAGAACCACCTGCTGGTGATTCAAGGTAACAACAATGAAACGAGAGAAACAAGCTTGAAAAACAGACACAGGCCAGAGTGGTGAACGGTGATCTGAACCGTCCTTCACAGCAGACCAGGGGCAACTGACCCTAACTGCAAGCTAATTTACCAGCTTGAAAAGAAAGCTAGAAATCAGAGCTGAAAGGACATTGGACTTAAAGAAAACTCTCAGAGTGTGCTTGATTGGTTCTGTTAGTTTAATGACTTAATTCTATTCCTACTATGTTGTTCCTTTTTTTTTTCTTTTTTCCTCTTCCTTTTCTTCTCTTTTCTTCTCTCTGTAAACCATATCTTTGTATAGAGGAACAGCATACCAATAAGGTGGTTGGTTAGCTTGTATGTTAGCATCATTGTATGTTTTATTTTTTTGTATAGGAGTTGGTTACTCTGTAGCTGTGGTCTGTTGTTTTTATCTGTTTCAGTATAGGTCTCTCTCTCCATTTGTTGGTACACTTGTTTGTTTCCCCCCTTACTGCTCTATCTCTCCACCCCCCTCTTCAGCCCACTGTCTGCTCCATTCACTTCCCTCTGCTAGCCACTGTTGAGAGCCAGCTGTGGAGACCTGCCTGAGTGTTAGGGATTCAGGCAGGCTGCAGACCTTGAGACCACCAGCCTGGTTCAGGAGCTGAAGGCCCATTCCCTCCTCCTTTCTTTGTTGTTTAGCATTACCCACTGGCAGGAATTTTGATGATCTAAGCATGAAGTTCTGAGAATATGACAGGCATGGCTGACTCTAGGGATCCAATGTTCCCGTTTCTCACAGACTGTGGTTTCGGCTTTAAACTTAACACGGTTCAAACTCAGATCGCATTTGGGAACCTTATACATAATACAAGCTTCTTTATAAGATTTTAAAATATATTTGTAAAATTAGTATATACATTTAGAGGGCTGTTTCCAGCATTAGATGGTATAGATGATTATTTAGGGTTACCAGAAATGGCCCAGCACAAACTTTGGGCTGGGTCACATTCTTTAGGAACTGGTTTAAGCCATAATTAAGAATTGTTTATAGTACAGGTAAAATTAGCACAGATAAGAAAGGTATTAGGATTTTAGTCAGTTATATTGCTTTTGAGGAATATAAACCAAGCATGAGGAACAGTGAGATAACTTTGGGATTGTCCTTCCTCATGCTTGGGAAAACGCCTGGTGGGTGGGGGACGCCCCCCACCTACCTGGTTTTGTGTTCATGTAAAAGTCTTGTGATTTGATTGGGATTGTCCTTCCTCATGCCTAAGGAAACACCTGGTGGGTGGGAGGGTGCGCCTCACCCACCTGGCCTTGTGCTCACGTGAAAGTCTTGTGATTTAACATGTGAAAATTTGGGATAAAAGACTCATGGTTGGTCCCAATAAATGGCTTCTGCTCATTTCACTGAACAGTTGTCCACTTTCTTTCTTTCTCTTTCTTCCTCTTTATATCTATCCCTCCATCTTTCTTTCTTTTAATATCTATCCCTACTACAGAATCGGCTTCTGCACTAGACAAAGTCCAGTCTCTTTCTTTCTCCTTATTTCTCCAGAATATTCGCCAATGCTGCCCCACCTTCCAGGGACCCTCTAAATCTCTTTTGGGGGGCTGGCCCCCCATAAATGGTGCCCAACGTGGGGCCCCTGGAAAGGTAAGTCTTTTTCTCATTTCAGGGCAGCTAGGATCTTACCCAGGGTGCTGCAGGCCCCTCTGTAGAGACAGGCAGAGCGAGGATGGGTAAGCAAGTTTTTGTGAAGCCAGAGCCGTGATCTAATCATGGGCCAGAGCGAATCTAGGAACATAAAATATTCATCAGTATCTTAATGAATACTTTGTCTAAACGTGGAACTAAAGCTTCTTCTTCTAATCTAGCTCATTTTCTACATTTTGTGCAGTAACAATGTTAATTTAAAATGCTTTAAATCCACAGCATGATTACGAGAAATTTCCTTCCAAAAAGGCTGCTAACGATGATGATGATGATGAAGAAACTTTTCTCTTTGCCACAGCTTCGGCTCTCCCTGATTATAATGACAATGATAAATTATCTCCACAGGATGAAGCTGAACCTGAGGCAGAAGCTGCTAGGTATCATATCAGTGCTCTTACAGTCAACCCTGAGCCTTCCCTCCTACAGGCTGCTTCTTTCAATGCTAAATTCCTAAAGCCAAAAAGTTTGCCTAATAATGCCAGTAATGCCCCTGCGGCTCCTGTCTTTCCTCTTGGTATGCAGGCAGTACAAGCTGAAGCAGAAAAAGAAGGAGATTTTAGTTTCACAGCTTGTTTCCCGATACAATTTTATCCCAGTGCTGATGGAGTGGATTGAACTCACTGGGAATCCTTGCCATATAAATTGGTAACAGAGTTACAGGAGGCAAGCTCAAAGTATGGTCCTCTTGCACCTTATACAATTACTATTTTAGATCAATTTGCCTCTCAATGGATGACTCTCACAGATTGGCAGCAATTAACCAAAAGCTGTTTGTCCAGAGGTGGTGCTTATTTGCTGTGGAAAACCGAGTATGAGGATCAAGTTAGAATTCAAATAGACCAAAATTTAAATCGACCTGCTGGGTCATTCATTATTTCTCATGATATGCTCTCCAGGACTGGTATGTATACCCAAATGGCTAATCAAATTTCTCTACCCAAAGATGTTTTGCTTCAGATAAATCATTGTGCTGTCACCGCGTGGAAAAATTATCAGCAGACACCGCTCAGACTTCTTCTTTATCTGATATAAAACAAAAGGCTGAGGAAAGTTATGAGGACTTTGTTTTCAGACTCACTACGGCTATTAATCGGGTAATTACTAACGAAGAAGCAGCAGAAATCCTTATCAAACAATTGGCTTTTGAAAATGCTAATAATACTTGTCAGGCTTTGCTTAGACCCATACCCAAAACTGGAGAGGTTACTGATTTTATCTACCAGTGAGCAGACGTAAGCTCAACTATTATGCAAGGGATGGTTTTGGCCACAGCATTGAAGGGAGAAACCTTTTCACAGATTGCTCAAGGTATGCAGGGTGCAGGTAAACAGAAAAATGTTTTAGTGCAATCATGTTATGTGTGTGGACAAACCAGGCACATTAGTAGAAACTGCCCCGTTAAGCTTACTGCACCTCTTCCTAAGATTTTCCTTTAAAAGATGAGAATACTGAAATAAAGCCTGAACTTAGTTACACTTTTCCTAGATGAGAATACTGAAATAAAGTCTGAACTTAGTTACACTTTTCCTTTTCTTATAGGAATGCAGGGAGCTCAAGCTATAATAAGCAGAAATATATAAGTAATATGAATAATATAAGTACTATAAGCAAAAGTATATAAGTAATGTGTAAGTAATATAAGTAAAATTAGTAATAGAAGCAATATATACATAAGCTATATATATATATAAGCAATATATAAGCAATATATAAATAATATAAGTAATATATATTAGGCAATATAAACAATATATAAGTAATATAAATAATATAAGTAATACATAAGTAATATGTAAGTAATGTAAGTAAAAGTATACAAGTAATAAGCAAAAGAATATCTCATTACAGTCTTGCTTTAACTGTGGTCAAGTTGGACATATTAACAGAGATTGTCCAGCTAGCAAGGTATGGCCGGCTTACACGGCATACCATCACCACTTACTGGGGCTACTCGACCAAAAACCTTATGTCCCAAATGCCAAAAAGGCTTTCATTAGGCTAGAGAATGCCTATCTAAATTTCATAAAAATGGCACTCCTTTAAATCAACAGAAAGCCACCCTGGCTCAGAAAAACTTCCAGAGGGGCCAGCCCTGGCCCCACATGACAATAGGGGCACAGCCACCGCCATGAACCCATTCGTTCCTTTTGCTCCATCACAGAGCTCATCTGAGCCACCCTAGGAAGTACAGGACTGGACTTGTGTTCCTCCACCACTACAATATTAACTCTGGATGTTCCAGTGATGCCAATTCCTACGGGAGTAAAGGGCCCTCTCCCAGAAGGAATAGTGAGTATAATATTAGGCAGAAGTTCCTTGTCTTTGCAAGGAATTTCCATTATTTATGGAGTGGTGGATTCGAATTACACAGGAGAAATCCAGATGCTTGTTGTTCCCCCTAGCAAAACAGTGCAGAGAATAGCCCAGTTGCTGCTCTAGCCTTATCACAAAGTAGGTAAAACTTTAACCTGCCTAGAGGTGACTCTGGATTTGACTCTAGCGATGTTGCTTTTTGGGTTCAGGAGGTTACTAATTCTAGACCTCTAAAAGATTTATTTATACAAAGAGTTAAAATTACAGGCTTGTTAGACACAGGAGCTGATGTTTCTTGTATTGCCAGAAAGGATTGGCCTGCCTCGTGGCCAACTTGTATGGCTCCTTCGGGACTTATAAGCATTGGTCGAGTACCCTCAGTAGCCAAAGTTCATAGATTTTAAATTGGACAGATAGTAAGACTTCAGGAACCTTTTGCCCATATGTTATTCCATCTATCACCTTTACATTATGGGGAAGAGATATTCTTTCACAAATGGGCATGCTTTTGTTTAGCCCCAGTGATAAAGTCTCAGCACAAATGCTGTAGATGGGCTATGACCCCTTTAAGGGACTTGGTAAAGACGGGCAAGGGTACAGGAGCCTGTCCAAATAACTAAGAAAACTAGCAGAACAGGTATTGGTTATTCGAGTTTACCTTAGGGGCCATTGTTTTCAAGACTGATTGCCTGGAAAGAGGACACACCGGTTTGGGTGGAACAATGGCCTGTGCCCTCAGAAAAGCTTAAGGCAGTCAAAAAACTAGTTTAACAACAATTAGGGGCTGGTCATATAGAGCCTTCCACTAGCCCCCTGAATGGCAACCACTAGCCCTTAAAACACTCCTATTTTTGTAATTAAGAAAAAATCTGGCAAATGGAGACTTTTACAGGATTTAAGAGCTATTAACGCTACTATGGAGGTCATGGGAGCATTGCAGTCTGGATTGCTATACCTGTTAACTTTAATATTATAGTTATTGATTTACAGAATTGTTTATTTACTATACCTTTAAGCCCAGAGGATTGTAAATAATTTACATTCAGTTTACTCTCTGAGAATTTAAAGCAACCATTTTAAAGATTTCAATGGAAAGTCCTGCCACAAGGTATGAAAAACTGCCCCACCTTGTGCCAAATGTATGTGGATGCCGCCTTACAAGGTATTAGAAGCAAATATCCTAATCTCTATTTTAATCCATTATATGGATGACATTTTGCTGGCTCATGAAAATCGTGCCTCTTTACATGAGATCCTTAATGAAACTGTGACTGATCTCACTGATTATGGTTTGAAAATTTCTCCTGAAAAGATTCAAACCAATCCTCCTTTCACATTTCTTGGCCGTGTGTTAAACACACAAACAGTGAGTCATTGACCTTTGCAGTTACAAAAAGATCATTTGGTGACCTTAAATGATTTCCAAATACTGTTGGGAGGTATCAATTGGATTAGACTTTATTTACATGTTACCACATCAGATTTAAAACTTTGATTCAATATTTTGCAGGGGGATTCTTCTCCCAATTCTAAGAGAAGTCTAACACCAGAGGCCAAGGGAGTCTTGTCCCTCGTGGAAAAGGCTATTGTGTCTCAAAAGGTTAAAAGAACAGATAATTGCCTGCTTTGGGACTTAATTGTTCTGGCCACTCTCTATACTCCCACAGGGTGTCTGTGGCAGAAAGGACCAATAAAATGGCTCCATCTAGTGATAACTTCTAAAAAATATTGGCTTCTTATCCTTATTTAGTAGCTTTGCTTGTAACCAAGGGGAGACAAAAAAGTGTTGAATTATTTAAACATAATGTACACAATATAATTGTTCCTTATAACAAATTTCAATTTCAGACTTTATTTCAAACTACTAACGATTGGCAGGTAGCATTAACTGATTACAGAGGACAAACTGTATTCCACTTACCTAAAAGTCCTCTGTTACAATTTGTGAGACAAAATCCTGTAATTTTTCCTTGCAACTATTCCTCAGTCCCCCTTGAGGGGGCAGCTTTGGTGTTTACTGACAGCTCGTCTAACGGTAAAGCCGTGGCAATTATTAATAATCAATCTCATGTGCTGGACACCGCTAAATCCTCAGCCCAGAAGACAGAGCTGAGGGCAGTTTTGTATACCTTCACTGCCCTGGAATTTTCAAGATTTGATTTATACACTGATTCTTGTTATATTGTGAAATTGTTTCCTCATATCGAAACAGCTTCTATCCCGACCCACAAAACTGCAATTTTGGAACTATTAACTCAATTATAGCAGCTGATTAATAATAGAAAGGAACAATTCTTTGTGGGCCATATTAGGTCCCATTTTGGTCTTCTGGGACCTTTACACCAAGGCAATCAATTGGCTGAGCCCTGACTAAGCCTACTGTGTGTGCAACAGTAGAGGCTGAGGCAGTTACTCAGGCTCAACTTTTTCATAAAATTCATCATCAAAATGCTACTGCCTGACATTATCAGTTTCATTTACCCAGGGTAACAGCTAAACAAATCATTAAGAATTGTCCAGCTTGTCCCACTTTTGTTCCAGCTCCAGGAGGAGTCAACTCTCGAGGACTGAGACCTAACATGCTATGGCAAATGGATGTAACTCACTTTCCCAGATTTGGAAAATTGTCTTATTTGCATGTGACCATGGATACATTTTCTCATGTTATTTTAGCTTCAGCAAAAACTGGAGAAGCCTACAAGGACGTGGTGCAACATTTATTCTTTTGCTTTTCACAGCTAGGCATGCCAAAGAAACTGAAAACTGACAACAGTCCTGCATATACATCTAAATCTTTCCAGCAATTTTGCTCCCAATTTAATATTTCTCATTCCACAGAAATTCCCTACAATCCACAAGGTCAAGTCATAGTTGAAAGAGCTCACCAAACTATAAAAAAATCAATTAAGTTACAAGAGGGGGAGTTCAAGTATAGCTCTCCTCACCACATCCTGAATCACGCTTTATTTGTTATTAATCATTTAAATTTGGACTCTTCAGGCTATTCAGCTATGGTTAGATGTTGAAATCCAGAAGGAAGTATAAAACCTCTGATAAAATAGAAGTCTCTCCTTACAGGAAAAGGGGAGGGCCTGCTTTATTTTGTGCTCAAGTCAAACATGTTACTAGTCATAATTTTTCTTATGAAGGGCATTCCAACTCCCTCCCTATTTGTCTTTATGATAATTCTGCTCTTAATAATTACCAGACTTCTTGCTTAATGTCCACCTTTAAGTCTCTGAGTACAGAAAGCCCTTCTCAGGACAATATCAGGGACGGTTGGCGACTGGAGATGTTAATGCCTGGAGGAACCGCCCCAGCTGTGCGACTAGAGCTCCATCGCCTCTCAGCATACCTGCTTGCCCCTTCAATGATACGGAAATGAACTGGTCACTCGTCCAGCAAGATGCTGGATCCCCGAAGTGGAGAGACTGTGCTTATGACTGTAAGGTGGACTATCCTGTACCCGGTGAAAGACTATATATTCGTGACTGGGATTTTAATGGCTCTACACCTGCTGCAGCTACAGGGCACTCCAATGGATGGGTACCCCCAATATTTTCATTTAAAATTGGAATCAGACAAGCCATTCAGCCTCATTTGTGGAGAGCCCTCACAGCCCTTCAACCAGTCAGCCTGTCTAGGCCTGTTGGACAAACTCAGCAGTATCACATTAGGGCATGTTTACAGTCCTCTTATGTGTTTTTAGCTTGGAATGAATATCAAACTGTTAAAATTATTTACCGTGATAATGTTTATAAGACATCTTGTACTGAATGCATTTTAACTAATTGTTTAACTAATGCCTTTTTATGAGGGATTTGTCATCTCATTGGTATGATGAATATGGTTTACAAACATTGCATGAGGCTAATGCTTTATTAACCAGACAGAAACGGTTTTTAGCCACCTTAATTTTAGGAATTACAGCTTTGATAGCTATTGCTACTTCAGTAACAGTTCAGCTGCAACTCTACCTAAGGAAATCCACACAGCAATCCTTGCTAATCAGTTATCTAGGAATGATTCTATTGCATTAGCTACTCAGGAGATTATAGATCGAAAGTTAAAAAGTAGAGTTAATGCTTTGGAGGAGGCAGTTTTAGCAGTAGAACAAGAGCTTGTGACTTTAAAGATAAAATTGGCTCTCCAGTGTCACTCTGAGTTTACATGGATTTGCCTCACTCCTTTAGAGGTAAATAAATCTGTCCACACATGGGACAAAATAAAAAATCATATCCTTGGAATTTGGAATCATTCGGACTTGAGTATAGACCTTAATAAATTACACCAAGAAATACAGGATATCAATATCGCTGAGAGACAGTTCCAGTCCTCAGAATTGGCCACTTCTATTTTAATAATTTCTCATCATTCATCAACCAAAAGTCATTGATGTCTATACTCATTAATGTGGGAATTTGCGGAGCAGTGATTCTTGTGTTGCTATGCATAATTCCAATTATTTTCAAGGTGCTGAAGAAAAGAATTTCTCAGCTTAACACTGAGTTCCATGGATTCATGCTAAAAAATAGAAAAGGGGGAGATGTTGGGAGCCAGCCGTGGAGGCCTGCCTGAGTGTTAGGGATCCAGGCAGGCTGCAGACCTTGAGACCACCAGCCTGGTTCAGGAGCTGAAGGCCCATTCCCTCCTCCTTTCTTTGTTGTTTAGCATTACCCACTGGCAGGATTTTGATGATCTAAGCATGAAGTTCTGAGAATATGACAGGCATGGCTGACTCTAGGGTTCCAATGTTCCCATTTCTCACAGACTGTGGTTTTGGCTTTAAACTTAACACGGTTCAAACTCAGATCACATTTGGGAGCCTTATACATAATACAAACTTCTTTATAAGATTTAAAAATATATTTGTAAAATTAGTATATACATTTAGAGGGCTGTTTCCAGCATTAGATGGTATAGATGATTATCTAGGTTTACCAGAAATAGCCCACAATCTTTGGGCTGGGCCACATTCTTTAGGAACTGGTTTAAGCCATAATAAAGAACTGTTTATAGTACAGGTAAAATTAGCACAGATAAGAAAGGTATTAGGATTTTAGTCAGTTATATTGCTTTTGAGGAATATAAACCAAGCATGAGGAACAGTGAGATAACTTTGGGATTGTCCTTCCTCATGCTTGGGAAAACGCCTGGTGGGTGGGGGATGCCCCCCACCTACCTGGTTTTGTGTTCACGTAAAAGTCTTGTGATTTGATTGGGATTGTCCTTCCTCATGCCTAAGGAAACACCTGGTGGGTGGGAGGGTGCGCCTCACCCACCTGGCCTTGTACTCACGTGAAAGTCTTGTGATTTAACATGTGAAAATTTGGGATAAAAGACTCATGGTTGGTCCCAATAAACGGCTTCTGTTCATTTCACTGAACAATTGTCCACTTTCTTTCTTTCTCTTTCTTCCTCTTTATATCTATCCCTCCATCTTTTTTTCTTTTAATATCTATCCCTACTACAGAATCGGCTTCTGCACTAGACAAAGTCCAGATTCTTTCTTTCTCCTTATTTCTCCAGAATATTCGCCAATGCTGCCCCACCTTCCAGGGACCCTCTAAATCTCTTTTGGGGGGCTGGCCCTCCATAAACCACACTTTATTTCAGGGAGTAAACCTATAGCCCCATTGCATGGACAGATTCCAGGGCAGTGGGAAGTGGGTTTCAGATTACCCATACACCTGTTGGCGAATACCAGGACCTGCAGATAGATTTTGAATCACTGCTCACCCCTTAAGTAAGTCTCAAAACTGCAAAAAGGACCACCCCCAACCTACAGTGCAACTCCAGAATTGAACAAAGTAAGAGGGCATACATAAAGAATAGGAGATTGAACAAACAGAAGTAAAACCAATCCCTCTACCCCTGAATAACAGAATTAAAGAAGACAGTGACATGGAGGGAAGGGAAAAAGTAGGGAGAGGGGAAAAAGCCGCACAAATGAAGAAAAACCAAAAGAAGAATATAGGTCTCACACAGATCCCTGGGAGATCAGATACTGAGAAAACAGATTCTGGAACACAAACAATGAAGAGCCTCCAGAATTACTGGTCACATGCAACAAACCCAGACATCAAGAAATTAATAGAGAGAATTTAAAAAATTGAGGAGAGACAAGAGGAAAATAGGAAGGAGCTGATGACAGAAATAACAGCAGTGAGGAATACAGTGATGGAAATAAATAACAAACTAATAAACATGGAAAGCAGATTTAGTCAAGCAGAAGAAAGAATCTCAGAGCTCGAAGACCAAAACACAGAACTAACCCAAACTCTCAAAAGCATAGAAAAGAAGCTCAAAAAGACAGAAAAAAACCTGCAAGAGATGAATGATCACTTCAAGAGACCAAACCTCAGAGTATTTGGGCTTCCTGAGGCAGAGAGAGAAACAGAGGTCACACTGGAATAAACAATACATGAAATCATTCAAGAAAACTACCCTCATCTCATCAAGAATGAAAAAGTTCAAACACAAGAGATTCAGAGAACCCTTGCAAGACAAAAATGAGAAGACCAACTCCCAGATACATACTAATTCGCCTAAACAAAGTAGGTATAAAAGAAAAAATCCTAAAGGCAGCAAAAGAAAAAGGCCAGACTACCTACCAGGGAAGAGCAAGTAGAATAGCAGCAGATTTATCCACAGAAATTCTTCAGGCTAGGAGAGCCTGGAGCCCTATCTTCAAAGTTCTAAAAGATAAACAATTTCAACCAAGAATAACCTACCCAACCAAACTAAGCTTCATTAGTGAA
>NW_007245710.1:123051-124591 GCF_000164805.1 Carlito syrichta
TAAAATATCATCAGGCAACAATCTATTGCCTTCAAGAGACTCACCTCACTAGAAAGGACACCCACAGACTCAAAGCTTTTACTTTTAGATGGGAAACAAACTTTCAGGTGAACAGAGTACAAAAGAAGGGAGGAGTAGCAATCTTAATTTCAGACAAAATATCCTTCAAGTTATTAAAAATCAAAAAAGATACAGAAGGCCACTACATAATGATAAAAGGTTCACTCCATCAACAAGAAATATCTATCCTAAACATATATGTACCCAACATAGGTACGCCAACTTTCATAAAGCAACTTCTAGGAAAACTAAAGGAAGATATTGACTCTAGCACCATCATAACTGGGGACTTTAATACTCCACTCACAACCCTAGACAGATCATTGGGACAAAAAATCAGCAAGGAGGTCTGGAACCTCAATGTGACTCTTGACCAAATGGACTTTATCGATACCTACAGAACACTCCATCCAAAGACAACAGAATACACATTCTACTCATCACTGCATGGAACGTATTCTAAGATTGACCACATAATTTGCAATAAATCAAACACAAGCAAATTTAAAGGACCTGAATTTTACCATACACTTTCTCAGACCACAGTGGAATAAAAATAAACATTGACACCAACAAGGTTTCCCCAAAACCCACAAAGACATGGACACTAAACAGCATGATGATAAACAACTCCTGGGTCAATGATGAAATCAAAACAGAGATCAAAAGATAGCTGGAAACAAATGAAAATGAAGAAACATCTTACCAAAATCTCTGGGATGCCTTAAAAGCTGTAGTAAGAGGAGAATTTATATCCCTACAAACACACATGAAGAAAATGGAAGGAACACAAATTAACAGCCTAATAAGCCACCTAAGGAAGCTGGAAAAGCAAGACCACAAAAACCCTAATTTCAGCAGAAGAATCCAGATCACCAAAATAAAAGCCCAAATCCAGGACATAGAAGACAAAAAGATAATACAAAAAATCAATGAAACAAAAAGCTGGTTCTTCGAAAGGATAAACAAGATCGATGATCTCCTAGCTAGACTGACCATGAAAAAATGAGAAAAAAACCAAATAAACACAATCAGAAACACAAAAGATGAAGTCACATCTAACCCTGAAGAAATACAAAAGATCATTGGAGACTACTACGTACACTTGTATAGAAAAAAACTTGAAAACCTTAAGGAAATGGAAGACTTTCTGTCATCACACAACCTACCTAGGTTGGAACAAGAAGAAATTGAGACCCTAAATAGACCAATAAAAATCAAGGAAATTGACTACATACTAAAACTACCTACAAAGAAAAGTCCTGATCCAGATGGCTTTCCAGCAGAATTCTACAAGACATTTAAGGAGGAGATGATACCAATCCTACTGAAGGTATTCCAGGTGATTGAAAAAGATGGAACTCTCCCCAAATCATTTTACGAAATCAACATCACATTGATACCCAAGCCAGGTAAAGATCCAACAAAGAAAGAGAACTACACAGGCCAATATCTTTGATGAACATAGATGCTAAAATTC
>NW_007245711.1:0-2848 GCF_000164805.1 Carlito syrichta
TTCCTAAAAGCTCTAAAAATTGACCTTCCATATGACCCTGCAATCTCCCTACTGGGAATATACCCTGAAGAACACAAATCACTCTATAAAAAAGATACCAGCACACGTATGTTTATCGCAGCATTGTTCACAATAGCAAGAACCTGGAAACAACCATGCTGCCCATCAAAAGAGGACTGGATTAAAAAAAATGTGGTACATATACACGATGGAATACTACGCAGCCATAAAAAAGAACAAAATCATGAATTTCGCAGCAACCTGGATGGAACTAGAGTCTATAATACTGAGTGACCTCACACAGAAACAAAGATCAGAATATCACATGTTCTCACTCATATAATGGACCTTGAACATCCAATGTAATACTATAAGAAAATGACTGACGGTACTGGGAAACTATGGGGGGGAGGGGGAGGGGATTAACAGTAGCAAATATCTGTCTGGGGCTGGGAAAACACCTCTTATCAACAGGGTGTCTGAATGAAGCGTAATTGTACACCTAACCCTTAACTGTACCCCACAAAACTATAATAAAAATACTGATTATTAAAAAAAATAAAAAATAAAAAAAAAATTAAAAAAAAAAGAATGACAACTAATAAATGTGAAAGGAATGAAAAAATTAGAAAATCATCCTTTTGTTCAAATACCAAGATGGGGACACTATTGAAGATATTTCAAAATGTTATTTTCTTTGATTACAAAGAAAAAATGAGGAGATATGCTCTCCCAGCTCCAAATAACCAAAGTTAGTATTATCAGACAAATGGACATCATGTGCCTCCTGATGTAATGCAATAAAAAACAAAAAACACCTATGTAATATTCTTGCCAAAAATGTTTAACTTAAATATAATAATAAGGAATCTACTAGGCTAATCCAGAATTGGCAGCATCCTATACATCAGTTAATCTGGATTCTTGAAAAATGTCAGCATCACGGAAAACAAACAAAAAGGCAAGCAAGCTGTACTAGCTTAGAGTAGACTAAAGCTAGATAGTAAACAAATGTTAAACGTGACCTTTTAGTTGGATTCTAATTCAGGTGGAGGAGAGGGTCAGCTGGAGACTATTGTATATTAGAAATATTCTAATATTTCTTCGGGAGTATGATGATGGTGTGTTTATGCAAGAAAATGTCCTTGTTCTAAGGTGCTATATGTTGAAGTATAAAGGAGACAAGTGTCAAAATATCTGCATGTCTGCAACTTACTTTCAAGTATTTCAGCAAAATAAATGTATGTAAAGAGATAGAGTAAGTGTGACAAGATGTCAATAATTAGTGGATCCAGGTGGTATTATATGGGTATTCATTATACTTCTCTATAGGTTAGAAATTTTTTTAAATAAAAAAAATTAAAATTAAGGTAAAAGTAAGATTAAAAAACAACTAGGGCAACACTTTTTCAGGTACCCTCCCACATGAGAGCTTTTTTTGTCTTCTTAATAAACTCCTGTTTTCTCAACAACAACAAAAAAAAAACTGAAAAATTTTTAAAATCTGAAAATGAAAATATAGGAAGATGCAGTTGTTTGGCAGTAGTGGCAATGGCAAGTGGGAGTGGTCAGATGGATAAAACTATACCTTGTATTTTTATCATTATCCTACAGCTGTATATTATATAGAACACATTTCTCTGTAAGAAGAAAAAACTCTTGAAGTATATGCACCAAACGACAGATAAATAATGGATATGAGAGTGTGTGTGTGCATACATGTGGGGTGGTGCACATGTGCATTGGGGAAGATAGAATGAACATGGAATTCTTCCACTAAGTCACACAGATAGGCCAACTACCTCCCTTAAGCCATTCAGTCTCCACCTGTTTTTGTAAATAAAGCTTTATTGGAATTCAGCCATGCCATTCATTTACACCTGGTCTGTGGTTGTTTGCATGGTACAAAGGCAGATTTCAATAGTTGTGACAGAGACCATAGGACCTGCAAAGTCAAAAATATTTGCTTTCTGGCCCCTGATTTAAGTCATACATGTGTATATTTAAAGTTTTAAAAAATCAAATGTATTTTTCTGAATCAGAAAAATTTAAAGTAGGAAGAACTAACCAGTAGAATATGACATGTATAATCCTCAAGGCTTAGCTTTTCAAGACTTTGCCTTATCAAACAAAGGCTACATAGGTTGGCTTTCTAAAAAGAGAAAAGGCATAAATAAAACAAGCGCATACATAACAAAGAAAAACTGGAATATTCATTGAAAATAGTACATTAGGGCAGATGGGCAAAGTGTTTGATAAGACTTATTTTACATTGCTCAGTCCTTCTAAAAAAATATGAGCTTACTTTTCCAGGAATCATAAAATAAATTTGCTGAATCATTCGCTAATTCCACTGGCGCCTTGGGAGAAATGTGTCAAGTCTTCTGGAGTTTTTAAAATTTGAGTTCAGGAAGGTTAAGTAGCTTGCCAAGCAGCACAGCACAGCTCAGCAAATTACTGGAAAGAAAAAAAGAGGAAACTTTTTACTTGAATCTTGGTTGACCTTACCCATACGAAAATCAAGAATTTTCTCCGGGGTCTTTACATGAGCTAGAACTTTTTGTATTTTAGAAGGAAAGGAAAAAGCACTGGCTACCACCTGGAAAATGTGTGTTAGTAACTGATTTTACAGGATTAGATCTGCCTACTTTAGGAAGGTAATCCAATCCAGCTGTAACCTTGGATTTAAAAAGGTCTTAGAATTCTAAATCAAGAAAATTGAGGTTGTTCTGATCCTCTCATGCAGTGCATCATTGTTTTGATGAAAAGCAGACACCAGATTCTCTCCTGTCACTCTTAGCAATTTCTTTCTTTCTTTCTTTTTTTTTTTTTTTTTTTTTTTGTTTTG
>NW_007245711.1:3035-64844 GCF_000164805.1 Carlito syrichta
TGATCTCGAACCCACGGGCTCAGGCAATCCACTCACCTCAGCCTCCCCAAGCACGGGGATTACAGGCTGAGCCACCGAGCCCGGCTACTCTTAACAATTTCTGCCTCAAAGAAACAAGAACTGGAGCGAGTAGCAGGCTCAAGTCTGTTTCACTACTTCTCAATGGAGGAATTGGCACCATCACCTGCCTCACTGTCTTCCTCCACCCATTGGCTCCTACTCCTGGCAGGCATGGGAAAGAGAAATGATGAAGCACTATGCTTTCTGTCTGTCTTTTTTTTTTTTTTAAGTCTAACCTCAGCTTCATCCTCTAAAATGCTCTGGAATATGAATTGTAGCACAGAGCTTGTCCTGCCCAGACACAGTGTTGTACCTCACATCAACCAGTCACTGGCTCTGGGCTGTATCTGGTAAAGTGGCATATCTTCTGGGTGGTCCAACCAAGGCAACTTCTACAGGTATGGTGGCTCCCATCAGCCAGTGGCAATCCTCTAAGAAGAGGCAAGTGTAAGCAATTATTGACAACTGAGCTAGAGTTGCACTGTCCTGATTAAGAGGAGATTTGAACATGACACCAAAACCATCTACACCAAAAGTCAAATAGCTGCTAAACATATTAAAGTGTGTTTATGCTCATTAGCTACAAAAATGGAAATTACAACCCAATGAGATACCACATGTTCCATATGCATGTGAAAGGAATATATATTCTGCAGCTGAATATATATTCTACAGGTGTAGGGTTCTATAAATGTCAATTAAGTTGAGTTGGTAGTTGTTCATGGTCATATATTTTCTGCTTTGCTGTCTACCTGATCTATCAATAACTAAGGAAGGAGTGTTAAAATCCTCAATTATGATTGGGTATCTTTTCTTTTTGTCTTTTTATTTCTGGCATTTTGCTTCATGCACTTTGAAATTTTGTTATTAGAATGCAGGCAGGTTTAGGACTACAATGCATTCTTAGTAGATTAACCCTTTTGTCATTAAGACATGTTTTTCTTTATCTAGAGCTATACTTTTTGTTTTGAAGTTTTATTTGTATGATTTTTAAGTGATTGATTAATTATGTTTCCACGATTTTTATAGAAAGAAAAAAGAGAAAGAAAGAAAGATTACTTAGCTTTTCCTCCTAGGCTGACCCTGTGCAAATCACATACCTGAGGAAACTCACAGAGGTATTAAATAATAACCAATAAATCCACTTTCTAGAAACTATGGTATATGTGCTCACTTAGAATTTGAATCTATTCTCAGTTCCTTTAATGTGTATGAGATCCCAGACTTTATTTCTTCCTTGTGGCTGAGACTGGATCATGATACATGCTCATCTGAATGCAGTCTCAAAATTCAGTATTCAGAGTAACACAGTATTCAAAGTAAAACAGTATTCATAATCTGTCTTTTAGAAAACTGGGACTCTTGGGGAAAGAGGTCGGGGCAGGGTGTGAAGGAGAAGGTTGTACCTCAGCCATGTTTCACACAATATAAACAAATATAGGTCTTAATGAACTATTTCCATATTGTTTTATTTTTTTAAGAAAGTGGTAATATACAAATAGGTTAAACTGACCAGGCGTACATCCAGGCTTCCTACATGTGTCTTTTTTTTTTTTTTTAAGAGTTTGCAGTTGTTATAAAACTATATAAATTGTAAATAATGGAATGATTTTAAAAAGCAAATTTATGTGGTTTAATAATCTGGGGAGTGTTATTTTAAAAAATAATGTTGCTTTGACAGCATTTAAATGCTGTTTTTGCTCCAATAACTTTATTTACAATAGGTTAGACTTTGCACACTGGTATTTGTGAAAATCAAACTCTGAATCAGAACCTGGGTTTATCCAGGTTCCTCCAAAACTACACTAGACACATTCCTCATTAGGCATCTGTTTATTCCAAAACACACGCATACACAAGGGATAGAATTAGATAACACTTTTTTGGCTTACTAAATGGGTTAGACTTAGTAAATATGGTACTCGCTTTTCAACTGATTCTGCCATCTGTCAGCAAACTTATTGCTTTTAGCAGGGGTTTTTCTTGTGATAATTTACAAGTTGTTTTTCTTCCTTTGTTCTTTTCATGAAGATACATATCCTTAAAATTTAAGGGGGAAATAACACACAAAATAAATTCATCCACCAAACAAAAACAGCAAAGACCAAATGGCTGCTGCAGAGTTAAAAGGCTCATGAAATTTTACACAGCAGAATTTTTTTTCTTCTTACGGGGATGGAAGGAGAGTGAGTCTCAACATTCTGCAGGTGACTTCTCAGTCCCAGCTCCAGCTGGGAGGCATCTGTACAAGAGAAACTGCATAGAGTGGAAGGAATACATTTCTTAGCAAAAGATGCAAAACAGGGAACCCAGTGGCAAGGGAGTCTCCAATAAAGCCATCTACTTCTTGGTTCTGCCCTTCTGCCTTGACTGTAACAGCTCACTTTTGCATAGTGCTTTCTCTATAACTCATCCTAATAGGATTTATTATATTTTGTGTCTGCCATATCCTAATTGAATGTCCCTGAGCAAGTTACTCTGTCTCTCTAAGCCTCAGAATAACATAGTGTGTTTGGTATGGCGCCTGGCATTTATGAGGTATTTAAAAATTATTGGTAGCTAGTTTTTATGCACATTCTTCTAAAGAGTGAGCGCCTGGATAGAAGAACTACAATGTATTCACTTTGAAATGTCTAGTGCCTTCCCCAGTGTTCAGAATGTAACAGGTGGTTAATAAATGTTGTATGGGTGGGTGAGTGAATGGATGGATGAATAGACAGACGGACGGACGGGAGGACAAATACATTAGTAATCACATTATTTTTATTTAATTCTCAAGGCAACCCTATGACTTAAATATTTTCCCCACACTTTATTTATTTTATTTTATTTTGTTTTATTTTTGAGTTGAAATCTCACTCAGTTGCCCAGGCTGGAGTGCAGTGGCACACTCACAACCACCCCTGCGTCAACCTGCTGCGTTCCAGTGATCCTTCCACCTCAGCCTTCCAAGTAATTGGAACTACAGGTGTGTGATACCACGCTCGGATAATTTTTGATTTATTGTAGAGACAAGGTCCCGCCAAGTTGCCTGGACTGGTCTTGAACCCGTGGACTCAGGCAATCCACTCGCTTAGGCCTCCCAAAGTGCTGGAATTACAGGCTGAGCCATTGAGCTCAGTAGTTTCCCACATTTTATAGATAAGAAGATTGAGGCCAGAAAACTGTGACTTGCCCAAACTTAAAGTATTAGTAAGTGAATTATGACTCAAATCCAAATCCAGGCATTATTTTTGTTTCTAAAGAAAAGCTCCTGCAGTGTTACCAAAGTGTTCACATCTAATCAGTTTTTCTGGTTTGTATATACACTTCTAACCATTTATCTGTGTGTTAACAACACATTGATATTTCACAAAATAATTTTACTTTCATCTTTATGATTTAAGAAATGCAGTCTTTGTTTCAGATGACAGGGAGAAAAACAAGAATATTTTTGGAACCAGGTATTTTTTCCTTTTAGTTACTACACTCTTACAGTATAGTTAAAGAAAAACTAAAATTTACACCTTGTTCTAACCGTTTTAGAAATCCAAGTATAATTGTTAGTATCGACTGCACAGAACTATTTCCATTCCCTACAACAATTTTAAAGGTTGGGTATAATGGGGGAACAAGCAGAAGTTTGAAGAGGTTAAGTAACTGAGTAAGTTAACTCAGTTTGCTTAAGAAATTCTAAAGATGAGGTTGATCTAAATTTTAAGGATGCTGGCCAGGCTCGGTGGCTCAGCCTGTAATCCCGCACTTTGGGAGGCTGAAGTGAGTGGATTGCCTGAGGCCGCGGGTTCGAGGCCCACCTGGGCAACTTGGTGAGACCTCATCTCTACAATAAAAATCAAAAAATTATCCGGGCGTGGTAGTGTGCGCCTGTAGTTCCAGCTATTCGGAAGGCTGAGGCGGAAGGATCACTGGAGCCCAGCAAGTCGAGGCTGTGGTGGCCGGGAGCGGCCCCTGTGCTCCAGTATGGGCCACAGAGTGAGACTCCAACTCAAAAAAAAAAAATTTTTTTAAGGATGCTTTCCTCTGTACCAGTGCTTTCAAATTTTAATATGCATACATCTGTTAAATTGTGTGGGTCTGTTGTGGGACTGAAGTCTTTATATTTTCACCAGGCGTCTGCTGGTCCACGGACTGTTCTTTGAGTTACAAAGCTCTTTTCCACATTACCTACCCAAATTCAGAGATTCAGATATTCACTTTTGTTTTTTAAAAATCTCATGGCCTGAAATTCAGCATATAGCACTAACATTTGCTTTCTTCTAGTTTCTGTGGCTAACTTACCATAATGATCTTTCATATATTACTCAATAACATTTCTTCTTTCTCTTCAATCCTAACACAACATAGAAACAATTTTGGAGTAGCTGCAGTTGAAAAGCTCTGCCTACTATTTCATTTGTCTCCTTAAATCAGGAGATTGAATAAAGAATTAGAATTGTGTTCATTGAGTGAAAGGAGAAAGGAGAATGAGACAAGTGACAGTTAACATAAGCAGAGTGAGAAGAAAAAATATTAAGCAGTGAAACAGAAAGCCTAAAGCCTATGGAAGAAAAATAAGAGGCACATCTTAGAAAGTCACTCCGGGGAAATTTCTAAGGAAATTCTATGCAGGAGCAAAGAAGCATGACAAGAGAAAAAGAAGAATGAGAAAGCTGTAAAGGATATTTGACATCCTGGTCTTTACTAAACTGTGATGTGCAAGTGAAAATCAATGGAGGCTAAATATTTCAGCATAATGACTGCTTAAAAGTGATTAGAGGGGATGAAAGAAGAAGTAGCCATAGATTTTATTGAAGTCATTGGAGTAAATAAGACAAGAGATTCCAGAGCAATAACAAGTAGCAGCAGAGATTTCATGAAATGAAATCAGAGAGGATAAAGAAAGACTCATAAATCAAATTTTAGCATAGACCACAGACTAAAGATCATTGAACAAACAGCCAAGGAACCAATAATAAATCTAAATCATTGCTGGCAAAGTGCAGAGAGGAGTGGAGGAGAAGTGAAGATAGAAAAAGAGACCAAGGACAGCAAAAAAACAAAAAAGGGAAAAGGAAAAAAAGAGTCATGGCTAATTTAAATATAGACAACAAGGAGTCTAGTATCTGATTAATTTTTTTGTGGCCAAAAACCATCTTAAATACTTAGTGTTAGCTCAGCAGAGAAACACAAACATAGTCACGGGTGAGATTAAAGTTATCCAGAAAGTAAAATAACCATGTCAGAGCAAGGTGCCTAGGATCCAGAAGAATCGGGTCTGTCTCTTCCCATCCTCCCACCTCCCCAAACACCCCCTTCCTCATGGCTTAGTTTCCATGGGAATTTGTGAAGGAAAACAGTGTTTTGGCTGCAGGTGAGAAGTGCTAGAAGTTAATCTGTTCTCTGATATCAGAAGTCATGAAAAGAGATGAAGTTCAGGGCAACAGGGCAAGGCAGAGATTAATGTAAACAGAGATTAATATAAACAGAGATAAATGCAGCTTTTACTAACCAAATTTAACTTCATTCGTTATAAGAATGCATGTAACATCAGGGTTATATGTCTTATGCTTGATCTTAATTGCTCAATATGCTTTTCAGATGCAGTTTAATATGCAAAAATAATAAGCTAATATTTTTTAAGTATCTGCTATGTCCTCAACATTGATGAAATCTTTCACACTTTATGTCATTTAATCACATTAACCCTAGGAGATAAATACCATGATTATTTCCCAATTATATAGGAGAAACAGGAAGTTGAAAGATGAGAAAGAAGCTAGTTTGAGTCCAGAGTGCAAATGTTTTGTCTCTTAAAGGAGAGTATGTAATATCCTTCTTATGAAGGAACTAACAGCCATAAAGAGCTTGAATACTCAGAGCAAATAATGACCAATGGCCATCCTAGGGCAGGATTTATCTTTGAATCTCCAACCAGTCCCTTTTCTTTCTCAGTGGCATTCCCTCCATCTTCTTTAAGTACCCAGCACCTAAACTTCTCCCCACCGTGTTATAAACAGGGACAGATTTGGTATCACAAATGGTTAGAGAAATTATTAATAGATTGTCCGTAGACACTTAACTTAGCAGGGTGAAAACTCAGATGTCTGATCCACAAATACATCTCCTAAGTTTCATTTTTATCATATGGCATGCACCTAAATACTATAAACCAGATTCACTCAAACTCAAATCAACTTTAATACTGTCAAATCTATGCAAGTCTATAGATATTTTCCTAGTGCCTACTATGTACTGGTCCATTTGCTAGTTGCTGGAGACGAGTAAGAATAAGAGAATCCTGAAGGAACATAGCCTCCACTACCAAAGAGAAATATAGATAATTGCAACATTGGGTGGTGAGTTCAACAGTGAGGCAGCTCATGGGAAGTGTAGGTTCTTTAAAAAAAAGTTTGTTTGTTTTTACGTAATTCCTTCAAGTTAGGAAATCAAGAAAGGCTTAAAATAGCATTTGAGAATAGGTAGAGAATAAAGCATTTGAGGTGACATTCTAGGAAAAGGAAAAAGTATGAGGAAGATGTGGAAAGTGTCAGATATGTATAGGAAGAGGAATGGTTCGATTTTACTGCAGATAGGGTGTACATAGAGTAATAATAGCAATGCTGAAGAAAAGAACTGAGATATATTTGGAGACTCTAGTGCCAGGCTGAGGGACTTATGTTTCATTTTATATGCTGTGTTACTGAAGAAAAAGGCCAGGATGACTAGTGGTTAAAAATATTATTTTGAAGAATACATGGATTTTATTTTGTATAACATTTAATTATTTTATTAAGAGAAGACTATTTCCATGGAATCATATTAAGGAGAAAGCTTCAGCTAGGCTCTAAGAGTTAGTCAAAACACCTCTTTAAAATTGTTAGCCTCATCCTGCAACAAAAAGAGTGAGGACTACAGGTTCAAAGTTTTCAGTGGAAAATAGTGTCTAGCTAGAAATTAAGAATTCATTTTGTTCACATCCTTTTTATTTTTATAGTCATCTTCTGTTTATGGCAATTGATGCTGGTTTTTTGCTATAGTATTGACATTTAGGTTTTTGCTTAATTATTAGGTATATCTAATTCAGTTTTATAAAAATCAGTGTATAAAGAAAATTATTTATTAAATCATAGTAGAAACAGAATGCATAAATGGCAAAAAGTAAATAAATAAATAAAGGTATTGTGTTCACAGACCAACTTTAGGAAAATGATCATAGGCCAATGGTACCATCAAAGAAACCTACAATATAAAGCATTCAGGGAGGAAATCAATAACGATGTAAAATGCTCTTTGAGGCTAAAGAGGATTTGGTTATTCAAAGGGCATCAGTGACCTCCACAAGCCTGAGCAGATGTGAATGAAGACCAGACTGTAAAAATTAAATTGGTAATGAGGTAGACATAACTGAATAGCCATGGACACATTTGGAAGGAAAACAGGGTACTAGGGTTTGGAAAACCTTTGTCATTATATTCCTGGTTTGACTGAACGTTCAGTATGTAAACCTGGGAAGCCCTGAACTTCCCTGAGACTCAGTTTTACCTTGGTAATATTTAAGAAAAGTGTAGCCATCATCCGCTTCTCTTGGTTGGAGTGCTTAAATATAAAAAACATTTGGGTGATCAGACCACAACTTTTAGCCAGTCCTGTGTCCCCATATGTCATCAATATGCTCATCAACAAAAACTGGGTTTTTTGTGTGTATATGCTAATTTTCGAAGCTGAAATGCTAATTTTTCGCAAATCACAATGTGTGGCAATTGGAGAGAAACTTTTCTCCATTTCCATTGTAGCCCTCTTCTCCCCCCTGCCAAAAATTGGTGCAAATTATATCAGAGACTTAGTTTATTAGTTTATTTGCAAAGAAGAAGTTTGGATTATAAGGATTGAAAGTTATTATAGTTGTTTATTAAAGATAAATATTTCTCAAAAATTTCAAAATTAAAAGTAAGACTTTAAAATAATTTTTAGGAGCTGGGTGGAGTGACTCTTGCCTATAATCCCAGCACTTTAGGAGGCAGAGGCCAGAGGATTGCCTGAGCCCAGGGGTTCGAGACCAGCCTGGTCAACTAGGTAAGACTTCATCTCTACAATAAATAAATAAATTAGCTGGGTGTGGTGGTATGTGCCTGTAGTTCCTGCTACTTGAAAGGCTGAGGCAGAAAGATCACCTGAGTCTAGCAGGTCAGGGCTGTGGTAGCTGTGAGCATGCCACTGCACTCCAGCATGGATGACAGAGTGAGACTCTGACTCAAAATAATAATAATAATAATTTTTAGGGTTATTGCTTTGCTAAGCCATGGTCTGACCATGTGGCTCCTTGAGCCACAGTCATCATGTTTCCTAGCTTTGGCCCCCTCCTCTACCTTGGGGAGGTGAATCTCCTCTCTCTCTCTCTAATTTACTCTTTAAAAAAACTACATTTCTCAATCTAAAAGATTAAAGAAATACAAAATGAGATCATTTTTAAATAATAACTGCTGAAAAAAATTGAGTTATATGTTGTGGCCTTTACTGCCAAGTTGAGGGATTATGTTTCATTCTATATGCTTGTGTTTGCTGAAAAGGCCAGGATGATTGGAAGTTAAAAATATTATTTTAGAGTGGCTTCTCATCCAGTTAAATTCAAAGTCCAACCCCCCCCAAAAATTGTTTTAAAGGGTACATGGATTTGATTTTGCATAACATTTAATTTTGTGATGAGAATACCATCCACATCTTTGGGATCACATTAAGGAGAAAGTTTCAGTTAGGCTCTAAGAGTTAGTCAAAACACCTCTTTAAAAATTGTTAGCTTCCTTCTGCAACAAAAAGAATGAGGACTGCAGGCTCAAAGTTTTCAGGGGAAAACAGTGTCTAGCTAGAAATTAAGAATTTGTTTTGCTGGCCATGGTGGCTCACACCTTTAATTCCAGCACTTTGGGAGGCCGAGGTGGAAGGATTGCTTGAGCCCAGGAGTTCCAGGCCAGCCTGGACAACATAGAGAGAACTCACCTCTACAAAAATAAAATAAATTTACTGGATGTGATGGTGCACACCTATAGTCCCAGCTACTCAAGAGGCTGTGACAGAAGGCTTGCCTGAGCTGAGGAAGTCAAGGCTGCGGGTAGCCATGGTCATGCCACTGCATGCCAACCTGGGCAACAAAGTGAGACTCTGACTCAGAAAAAAAATAAAAATAAAAAAGGAGCTTTTTTTGGTTCAAATCTTACTTAATAGTCATCTCCTGTTTTCATCATTTATTGAGCATTAAATTCTTTATATGCATTTATCTCATTTTACCTACATAAAAAATTCATAAGGTAAGTATTATTATTCTCACCTTTTAGAACCAGAAAAACGAGACTTAAAGAGACTTATTTAACTTGCCCTAAGTGACATAGACACAGTAGATAGAGCCCATATTTCAAACCTCGAGCGACACGTTACTGGAGCCCACACTACTGACAACAGTGTGTATTGCAGCCATAAAGCAACCTATAATGTGGTTTATCTGGATGAAGGAATCAGTTCCAGGAATGTAAGGATGGATAATATTTTCAAATTATTCTCTCATTATATGTTGGGACTCAGCAAACAAAAGTAACATTCAGTTTTGGTTAGATACGTTGTACTTATTAAGTATTAAAATGTCTCTTTATCAAAATATGTTGTATATTTTTTTCTCTAACTTTCTCCTAGACCCAACTCAAGAAACACTGTCTTTGTGAAGCTTCTCCTGACTCTTTTTCTTGTCTAAATGCCTATAGCCCATACAGTCCTTGTCTCACCATAACTCATTTGAATGCATATTGCATTTTTGTATATACCCTGCCTCCTGAAATCCTCACAAAATTTTCCAGGACAAGAACATATCTTCTACCACAATGAATATTTAATAAATTATCGCATGAAATATATTAAAAATTCAACACCAAATTTAAATCTCAGCACTAAATTAAAAAGTCCACACCCAGAGCAAAAACTCTTTTTTTTTTTTTTGAGTTGGAGTCTCACTCTGTCGCCCAGACTGGAGTGTAGTGGCTGTGCCACTGCAGCTTCGACCTGCTGTGCTCGGGCGATCCTTCCACCTCAACCTTCCAAGTAGCTGGAACTACAGGCGCGCTACCATGCCCGGCTAATTTTTGATTTATTGTAGAGATGAGGTCTCGCCAATTTGCCCAGGCAGGTCTCAAACCCGCGGGCTCAGGCAATCCACTCACCTCAGCCTCCAAAAGTGCGGGACTACAGACTGAGCCACTGAGGCCGGCCAGCAAAAAACTCTTAATACCACTTCTGCAAGACTCCAGCTTATACTCTGCCTGATATTCATACTTTCAGTTTTGCTAATGTTTTCAGATCTAAAGCCAGCCTGCATTGAATTCTTTAAAGCTGAAGTAAGCTTATTCAGTCAGCTATAAATATAAATGTTTACTGGAACACAAACTAGAAGGAAGTGTATGAGAAAAATAAAGGGAGTAACGCAACCCTTTTTCTTCTCCAAGGCTCATTTCTCAGAATCCAATATTTAAATGGTATTTTAGCTGCCAGGCAAGTTATCCAGGTTTAATGAGCCTAAAGATAGAAGACTATTAAACCAAACATAAATAAAAAGAGATTGGCATGGAATACAACTTAAAACCCAAAGTGACCAGTGTGAATTTTCTATTATATATGATTATTTTTAAAATATTCATTGTGCCCATTATATTGTAATGCATTGCTCTAGCTATATGTCTACCACCTCTGCAAGATGGTGAGCATCTCACAAACAAGTACTATGTCTTTGCATGTCAGGGGTTAGTCTTGAACGGTTGGGTCCATCATTAACCCCCTTGCTCAATCAGACCCTTCCTGTTAACAAGAGTTAACATTCACTTAGTGTTTACTCGTGAGCTGATCTCTTGTCTAAGCCTTTTATTGGTTCTAATTTATTTGACTTTTCAAAAACCCTATAAAAGAGGTGTTCTAAATAATCATTTCCATTTTACAGATGAGACAATTGGGGCATAAAAAGGTAAAGAATAGTAAGGCCGCAGAACCAGAACTGGAAATAGGAAGTCCTGCCCCATCTAGCACACTCTGCACCACTACACCACAATTCCTCATTTGGAACGGTATTGGTGACCGAGGAAAGCAGGTGAAAATTTGGAAATCTGAAGTAAAACCTCTGTGCTTGTGCTCCAAATTATTTTGCTGCAGATGGTGTGAGAACCACACATTGAAAAACAGATGTAGGTAGTAGTAGTAGTAGTCATGTTAAGAACTGGCCCTTATCATTACAGTTCACCAAACATTTCCATATGCATGATCTCATTTTTTTTATAACAACTCTGCAAGGTAAGTATTACTGTCTTCCATGTCTCTGAATGAGAAAAGCAAGGCCCAGAAAGTTTACCTAGAACCACATCGCGGCCAAACGCAGGTTTTCCGACTCTAAATCTTGTACCCTTTCCATGATACCGACCTACAGACTGGTCTTCCTGATTCTGAATTCTACCTTGTTACAACTCATAGTCCTCACACAAACAAGGGATCTTTTTCAAGTGTAAAGCAGACTCTGTCACTTCTGTGGATTCTCAGAACATTGAGTACAATCTAATTTCTTAACTAGGTGCGTGAGGTCCCTCATGGCCTGGCCCTGCCTCCCTGCCTCACTCATCTTATCTCTCACCCCTGTCCCCTCCTCCTAGCTTCAGCTACACTCTCCTTTCTGACCCCGTCACACCAAGCTCTTTTCTTTAGTTGGGCTTTGTCCCTTTCCTGTTTCTCATTTCTTTCGTACCTGTATCTGAAATGAACCAGTAACTGATTGATTGATTGATCATGAAGATGATGACAGAGTCCTTGTCTGATGTGTTAAATAGATAACATTTGCAAAGTGCCAGCTATGAGTCCAAATGCCGACTCATGTAATTTTCATGACGAGAGACTAGACCCTTGCCTGAGACCACCAACTAATAAAAATTGAATTTTACCCTGAGCCTGTGCCCTTCACTACTTTCCTGAACTGTCCCCTGAGAATGAGAGACCCCAGCACCCCACCTTTGGAAACATGCCCTCATCTCTTTCTTATCACTCTGACATGTAGCCCCCTGACCAAGCCACCAGTGCCCATGGTTAAATTCATTCTGAACGGAGACACCCTTTGATTGGAGGCATATGCTTTAATCTCCTTTTCTGGTCCCAGCTCCAAAGAGACAAATTTAAATCAAGGCAACAAAACTAATTAAAAACTGCAGAATAAGAATCCAGCATTACTAAGAATGCCCTTAAGATCAAAGTAATATTAGAGGATGTAGAATGCAGAATTATTCTTTATTTGGTGGTGATGGTAGGGCGGGGGGAGGAGAGGGAGAGAAGGAGAGGGACTGTCAGAGTTGACTCCATATGATCTCAGTGGAAAGTCTTCATTTAGTGTCCCACACCAACTGAAGAAGTCTATTAATCAAAATGGGGCTGCAAGTGGCCAAACAGTCATTTTTTCCCTTCCAAATGTCTCACTGGTTTGCAGGTCAAAGACCTATTCTTCATCTAGTATAAAAAGCTGCCATTTGGGGGAGGTTGGATATTTTATTATTATTTTGCCTTGTTTTGCTTTAAGACATCTGTCATTCCTGAGAACAAAGATTTCTGTTCTGTGGTTCGTAATAAGCTTTGCAAGGTGGTTTTCCCGGCATATAAAGAAGTCATTTGAATAATAAAAGCTCATATTTATAATTACATTGAGTTAAATAGATTTGCTTAGCTTAGGGTTTGGGGTTATTCATAAACAGATGTGAGGGTCCAGAAAGCCTCTATAACTTGAACAGCCCCAGCTTTGGCGTTGCTGAAGTGCTTACATGCCCAGATCTGAGTTAAAGAAACCTTCCCCAACTCCTTGAATAATCACCATGGCACCTCAGCTTGGGTCTACTTCTTGCAACCTATTTAAATACTACTCATATTTACTAGTCATTTGCCAGTGTGATGACAATGAATGAACTTGACTCTAAGCTGGGGACATTCACCCTTAAGCATCCAGGAGAAAGGAGTCTTTCATAAAATGCTTTGCTCTGTTCTCAGAATATATTGATGACCCATAGCAACAGTCTTATTTGAAGCCGCTGATTTCAAAACAAAGATGAAAACAAATTGTCCTTAAAAGCAGCACCTTAAGGTCTCTAAATCCTTCCTTCCAGTCACCTCTCTTCTCCTCTTGAAACTAGTCCATGTGCCCTCTGGTCTTTTGGAGGTGATGATGGAGTTAATTTCATGACAAACTGAAACCTGTAATATGTTACTTACTTGAAAACATGCTTTTGAAACAAATAAGTGTTTAGGGCAAGAGGAACTCTTGGTTGCTAATTTTTAATCATTTCTGAAGTGGACCTCTCTTTTACAAATAAATTCTTACATAGAATCATATCATACAGAACAAGAAAAAAACCAGCAGCTCTAACTGAAGTATTATTTACCTAGATGCTCCCTGATCCTACTTACTTCACCTCTCTTTTGATGGCCCTTCAATAAGCTGAAATTTTCCTGAACACAGTTTAAATATCTGCTCTGAGTCAACCTACTACATCAGAGGATTTGGCCAAACCCCTGGCTTTGAGCTTCAATCTGGACTTTCTTCACATTATATCTAACATGTTAGATGTTGAATAAGTCCCAAGTGTATGATCTCCAAAGCTCTGATAATTTCTCAAGTCAAATCCAATTTAATCTTTGTAGTGGGTATAATAGTATTTCCCCCAAATCATGCCCACTCAGAACCTCAGAATATGACCCTTTTTTGAAATGAGTCTTTACAGATATGATTAAAGTAAAGCTCAAGATTAGATCATCTTAGGGTGGACCCTAAATCTAATCGTAGTGTCCTTATAAAGCACAGAAAAAGAGAAGACACAGGATATAAAGAAGAAGGCATTGTAAAGATGAAGGCAGAGACTAAAGTGATTGGTCTACAAGCCAAGGAATGCCAGCAAACACCAGAAGCTAGGGGAGAATCATAAGGCAGTTTCTTCCAGTCTCCAGAGATAATCCACCTCCCAACACTTTGATTTTGGACTTCTGGCATCCAGAACTATAAGACAATAAAATTTTTCATTTTTGGCCACCAAATGTGTGGTCATTGGTTACAACTCTTGGAAAGTAATATACTGTTTCACTTAGTAGGCACTCCAAATTTTGTGGAAGAAATATTTGTTAAGTGAAAATAATAAATTAGTTCAATTTGATACGGGGGCTAACAGGAAAATAGTTAGCAAAAAGTGCTTGGGTAGAGGGCATGCTTATGGCTAGCGCTAGAGGAAAACCATTTCTCCCTCAACTCTCTTGCAAAGCAAGTCCTAGGCAGAGCCTCCAAAGGGCCAAATATGGGGATGGTTCATGGACAAAGGATTAACCAGAGATGATGAAACTATGACTATTACTGTGGGCTACCTGAGAAATAATGGCATACTGCAGTTAATAAAAAGATTTCCTGGGATAATAAAAAATTACATCAAATCATATACATAACAGACAGGAATTGGTAGATTATTTCATATAATTTATGTAAAGATTATTTTAAAGATTATTTTTCTATAGATTCTAGTAATAGCTATGAAAATGTTATGGCTTCTTTTTGTCTGTTTGTTTATTTGTTTCTGAGTTGGAATTTCACTCTGTCCCCTAAGCTAGAGTGCAGTGGCACATTCATGGATTCTGCAGACTTGACTTCCTGGGCTCAGGTGTTTCTTCCACCTTAGCCTTCCAAGTAGCTGGAACTACAGTCACATGATATCATGCCCAGTTTATTTTTTTATTTATTGTAGAGACTATGTCTCACCAAGTTGCCCAGGTTGGTCTCAAACTCCTGAGTTTAGGCAATCCTCTTGCCTCAGCCTCCCAAATTGCTGGGATTACAAGCTTGAGCCACTGCACCCGGCCTGTTATGATTTCTTATATAATGTACAACCTATTGCCACCTTGGTTTTTATTTTTTTCAATTTATGATCATCAGGTTTTACTGGCCATGTTTTGTGGGCACACATATTGTCTGTTTTGTGCCTCCACACTTGCATCTAACCATGGTTTTATTCTTATGCTGTATACCTAATGACTAAATTTCTACTTATTTAATGTCCCTGAAGAGTTTTTGAAATGTAATGAAGTAACTACTTTCCCTGTAATTTATGCATACATTTATATACTGAACTGTACTTTAATCAAACTCCTTTGCTTTGTGTAGTATAATAGCAATATCTAATGAAAACATATGAAGTATGTGTTTCATAATTACCCCAGACAGCTCATTTTCGTTGGCTTCTTACTTAATCCCGAAATTCCTGTCTTCCTGCACTGTAAACACTTTCCTTCTTTTCTCATCAATCTCAGTTATGTAAATGAAGCAGGGGCGGTGGCACAATTACTGGATGTTTTTTCTGGGTGTTATCAAAGAGCCTATTCTCAGAGAAACAGCTGACAAGGGCACCTGCTAAAACGTATCCTTTTGTTTGACTGAAAGGTTGAAGCAGACCTAAATTAGAGAAAACTTTGCAAACACCACTGGAGTCTTGTTGGCAGGGCCAGTGAATGTCAGTGTTCATGGTAGAAATACAACTCATGCGGGCAGGTTCAGCAGATGGGTGTGAAACTCACAACTTAAACTCACACTTGGAGAAAGGCCATCCCAGAAAAATTACTGTATGCACCTCTTTAAATTTTCACAACTAATTTAAATCTCTCTCTCTCTCTATCTCTCTTCTTTTATGATAATATCTTTTCTATTACTTCTAAGGGGAAAAAAATAATACTTCACATTCCCCATATTCTCTGTTTCAGAAGTTGTTGATGAAAGTGCAAATCACCTTGACAATAGAATCATGGAAAAACACAATCCTTGTTGAAGGTAGATATTCTTGGTACATACTGACTGATCCCAGGTAAGTTAAATAATCTTTGAAGCTTCAGTTTCCTCACCTACAAAATAAAGATAATGTCATCTATCATTGTAGGTTGCTGTGAAAATAAAATATGTGACAAAAGGCTGTTTTGTGTGTGTTTTTTATTCTTCCTTTCTAAGCTAGTTTCTGTCTACTAGATGAGACACTCATTTATTTGATAAACATTTATTAAACGCATTATAAAACAGGCATTGTGCTGGAACCTGGGTATAGAATATGATCATTGGCCATATGTGTGTGACTATCTAGTAGAGAGAATAGACATTAACTAATTAATGACATACAACTGATATTTGCAAATTCTGTGTACTACAAAGGAAAAGCATAGAATGTGCTGGGATCATTTGGACAGGGAATAATAACTGAGGTCTTTAGGGAGTACAAAAGCAAATTAAATGAAGAGCAGAAAGGGAGAAGAGGAAGCTTCCGTGAAGAGGAATTGGCCTATAGAAAGGCCTAGAGACTAGAAAAAGCAGAAGCAATTTGTAAAACTGATAAGTACCTCCTAAGCTCATTGAGGCATTTTTCAAGTTTATCATTAAGGTCTGCAAAAAGGAATTGTGTGTGTTTTTCTCTGACAACTTCTCCCAGTGTTTTTTGAGGGAAAAAAAGATAAAATATATAATACAGGAAACTTGATATAACTGTTTGTAGATTTCATAGTAATATGCAGCAATATAATTTAAATTATTAATTTGTGTTTTATCCTCACTGCATTTTCTCCCTCCTCAAAGAAGTAGCTTAGTCCTTATGATCCTTTACGATGACAAACGTTTTTTGTTTCAAAGTATAAATAAAAACTTACTGGAGTGTAAACTCTGGAAGACTAATCAACTTGAAGGGACTGTGGGTTTGGAAAGGAGATAGAGGTAAAGGTAAAAGGATAGAGAAGAAAAACGAGAAAGAAAAAAGTTAATAATATCTTAGATTGCATTCTCTGTCATTACTACACAAATTAATTGGATCTACTTTGAGTCAAATAAAGGGATGATATGAGTTGGGAACGGAAAAAAAAAAAAAAATCCAGAACTTTTGGAGGGTGGGTCCCTTGTAGTATACAAGCTTCCCCCACTAAGTAAGTGTTCTAGGAACCCATCGGCATCAGTGTACCAGCTAGCATTGTTGTGAGAGTCTGCATTCAGCTTCAGTGAATTTTTTGTTTGTTTGGCGATTCAATGCATTTGCCCATTTCATGATGGGTGATTTAGGAGCACACCTGCCCACACTGCGCTGAGTGCTCAGCAGTTTGTGGGCATGTCCCATTTTCCCTCTTCACCCAATCTCGTCCAGAGTGACTATTTTTTGTTTCCCTGGATGAAAAATATCCTCAAAGGGAAATTTTTTACTATGTGGAATAGGTGAAACAAAAAAATGGCAGAAGCTTTAAAAAGCATCAAAATTAACAAGTTCAAAAACTATTTTGAGCAGTGGAAAAAGCATTTCCATAGGAGAGTACTTTGATGGTGACTGAAGTAACATACAAGAATAAATCTACAATTTCCTGTAAATAAATTCCACTTTTTAAATTCCTTCCTTATAGTTCTTGTGCTTTCTGGTGCTTAGAGCAAGATTCATACAGTCTACACAGGAAGAAAATCATTGTTTAAGTAAAGATCTTTTTTATTTCTCCAATAGCTAGAGTTTTTTCTATAATGTATACAACAAACCCTGTTTTGTGCTAAAGTTTGCTCTATTGTAGGGCCATGTTAAAATATCTCTAGAACTATGAGTTGTCCAATAGGCCTTACCAAGCCTGCTGTCCTCAATTCTTCTGGGCAGTTCACATCCACAGACTGGTGTCATTACATGTCATGACTAATCATTATTATGTAACTAGTGAATAACTGTGAAATGTAACTCTCATACAGTCTCTGTGCTTGAATTTCTGCTTGAAATACAAAAACCGGTCTAATTCACCATGCATATGTAAAACTCACCTAATATAAAAATTTATTTTATATATGTAAAACTCATTTAATTGAAATATTTTAATGCTATCGAATTAATGCTTACTGAATGATTATGAATGATGCTGTGAGTGACAAACTGTTGTTCCAGGGCTAAGATTCTGTAGTTATTCAAGGACTGAGAATGACAATTTAGGAATTGCCTGACCATTCTGATTTTCATCCCTGAGGTGAAGATGTACTGCTTTGAACCTCCCAGAATTCATTCACCCCTTTCCTTAGGTTTCTCATTTTACCCACATAGCCTATGTACTGACTCCACCCTCACCTCTGTGTGTGGATCTTGATTGGCTCAAGCAGTCAACACTCAGGTCCCATCCTCCTGACCAGGTAATTGATTTAGCGAATATGATCAATTGGGCCTATCAGACATTCAGATATATTTGCTAGGGACTTATGGGAAAAATGTTTATTTGATCCTCCAGCGAACTTCTGCAAGACATATCGCCTTTTTGGTAGATGTAAATTAGGAGTAAATAATCCCACTAGCTGTAGGAGGACGTTTTATACTACTAGGAAAGAAAAAGAGAAAATAAAAAATAAATCGATTCTTTGAATGACATTGTCGATCCATGGAGTAATCTTCACCTCACTACTTCCAGGACTTTTTAGTGATACAGGACACCCCAGCCTACCTTTTTCAAAAAAGTCATTTGGACTCATGTTTTTAGTTACTTGAAATTAAAAGACTTTTGATATGAGGACCTTGTTTTCTCTTCAATATCACTTTATTGACCCTAGTACTAAAGAAGAGCGGAAAACTTGCTCAATGTCTTATCTTCTGGTGACATGAACAAGAGTGAATTACAAAGGTGAACTGCAGCTTTATTAGGCAGTGAATTTTAAATGACTTAATAGCAGTCATTAAGAGGAAAAAATATAGAAATATATCTTTATGATACACAAGCAAAAATACACAATTACACAATTTTATACCAACATGCACACAATTTTTCATGATTTTGCTCCCATTTTTCCTTATTTAAAAGTTTTCCTGGATTTCTAGGATGATGGTGCCAATATCAGGCTTCTTGATGGGGTATATCATTCTGATTCATGGTAGAACTGAAAACTTGAAGGACTATCAAACTGTCTCAGCACTCAGACTGTGGATTTTTAAATTCCCTCTTCATAAATGCAAAAATCAAGAAAGCAAAGTAGCAGAGAATGAGAAAGAAAAAAAAGCAAGTAGCAAAAAAAAAAAAAAAAAAAAAAAACCCACACAAATAGTCAGAGTAAATGATTTCTAATAGTTATTCTTTATTCTTTTATTCTTTTACTGTCTCAATTCTGTATAAACTGATGGGGATAAAATGAAAATTAGTTTCATTAGACAGACCACTTTTGTTGGACTCAGTCTTGAGTTGATCAAATGAGGCAGCTGAACTGAGAATGAATCTTCCCTGTGATTAGCTCACACTCTTGAAGTAGCCAGACACCTGTGAGGATATGAGGGTGGAGAGAAGATAATAATTGGTCTCTCATCTTTTGTAATTATGTATGTTTCAAGTGGATGTGAACTGTGAGGTTCGAGAGGGCTACATAAAAGGGGAAAATTCTGACGTGAATACTTCAGTCATTAACTCTAGTATTCAAGAGGAAAGGGAGATAAAATTTTAAACAATAGAAGACTTGAGAAATAGAGACCTTAAAATAATAATGTTTACTAAAAATTAGGACAATTGTTCGTTAATTTCATATCTTACAGCATCTTCATCATACTAAATAATTACCATAGCTATTGACTGGACATAGAATGAACTATTTTCTCCCCTTTTCATACAAAAGCCTATAAAGTCTCAAAAAAGTTAACAATTTTTTCCTATTTATATTTCATTCTTCAAGTAAAAAGAAACAGTAAGTGAGAAGTGCTATTTATGTGTGTGTGTGGATCATGAGATAAATTTAACAAAATATCAGATATTATAGAAACCTTTGTCTTTTTAAATAAGAAATGTTCCCAAAGAGTCTGTTACAGTGATGTTTATTCTAATCTCTTAGATTTTAATTCCTAAGCAGAATATAGACAAATTTTATACTTGATATTTTGCCTGTAATTAGAATATACTTCCAGCAAATGCATGGATGTTCTTGTGGTGCAGACAACTTTTCTACCCCTTATTAAAGTGGAACAAATAACTGTCTGCTCTCCCAATCAATTATTTTCTCCCATGAAAATGAAATTAATGATTGTAATCCAAAATAACTAGTAATAATTTATATTTGAAAGCATACATTAATACAGCAGGATTTTTTTTTAAGTGAACGAATAGATATAGTTCCTCCAGACTGTAATCTTTCATCAGAGCAGGTGACTTGGTTAATTGATGAATTCCAATCACCTAGAACGTGTATAAATATATACGTTCTGGCACATATATAAATATATTCCCACAACAAACCATTCTCACTAAATTTCAACTACACCCAGTTACTGTCTAACCTTCATCTATTTGTGGTTTTTCATCAGGTTTGTGTAGAATAATTACATCATCTCACCACGGATATATCTCTGTGTCTAGACGAGAGCCCTTTGGAGGGGTATATACTGCTAGTACTAGAACTATGTTGGCATGAAAACAAAAACAAAAAATGCTTGGTCTTTCTTCTCTACAGACTGCTACTTCCTAGAGAAAGAGCTCTCACTGTCTGCTTACAGTCAGTCAGTTAAAGGAAAAGCCCTAATTATCCTTCCAAGTTCTGGCACTCAGACTTTATTTCTTCTTTTGGCTCAAGATCAAACAAAATGAGAAAAGGAAAAGAAAAAAAAAGGCACTGAAGCAATAATGCTGTTCTATGTCTAACACAATCAGAAAATACTTCATTTCTACAAAATACTGATATTAACTCTCAACCACTGATCAAAAGTTTTAGATTTCATACAATGCTTATATTTATGAATAAAACTCTATGAGCATGCTATGTTTATTTATTACAGCAAAATCTCTTGGAGGGTACATATCTATCTTCAGCTGCAAAATGATGTCTATTACCAAAGCTTCATTTTAAGCATATTTAAATAGGTATGAAACATTTACTCTGTATTTTTTTGTGTTCTCTATCAAGACTACTTTTCTGTTTTGAAATTAGAATTTTTCTGGTCTTTTCTCTTTTTGCTCTTCCTTGTTTTTTCTCCCATTGTCCTTACTGCTCCCCACATAACCCCTTGAACTTACCTTTTGTCGTTATACATTAATATATACAAGTTCCCATCTCCCTCCCTACACTTTTCTAGCTTTCACCACCTCCCTTTTGAAGAATACAGAAGTTGGAGAGGGTGGTTTGTAACTTTCTGCTTTCCCACTTTTCCTAAGTGGTAGCTTTATTAAAGACATTTTTTTTATTTTTAGAGTTGGAGTCTCACTCTGTTGCCCAGGCTGGAGTGCAGTGGCACACTCACGGCCACCCCAGCGTCAACGTGCTGGACGCTGGCAATCCATCCACCTCAGTCCTCCAAGTAACCAGAACTACAGGCACCCGCTATCATACCTGGCTAATTTTTTTTTTTTAATTGTAGAGATGAGGTCTCGCCAAGTTGCCAAGGCTATTCTTGAACCCGTGGGCTCAGGCAATCCCCTCACCTCGGCCTCCCAAAGTGCTGGGATTACAGGCTTGAGCCACCACACCTGGCCTCATTAAAGACACTTTTATCAATATGACAGATCTCTGTTACCAGAAAAGAAAGATACATTCTACATGCCTACATTTCTAGAAAAATACGAACATTTCTGTTTCCTCTAGCAAACTAGACACAAAATACGTCATATCCGAAGTTCACAGCTGACAGGATAGTTTTCCTAAACGTTATCATATTTTGTGAAAGTGATTACCAATTGGCAGGTGAAAAGGTATGTAACTTATGTATGAAACCCATTCAAATTTCTTACAGTATGCGGTCATGTAAAACTTACACAGCTAGCACTGAACCTTTCACTGGGGAAAATCCCAGCAAATATTTGCTGAGAGGATAAATCAAGGAAGTGGGGATGCAGTAAATCACTCTGGCTCAGGTGTGGTAAGTGAATTGGAGACTGGACAAGCTGGAACTGGCGAGACCAGTGAGGAGATCTTTAATGATATTGAGGGGGTATGCGGTGACATCTGAAAGGGCAGCAGAAGAGGAGCTCAAAGTTTAGATAAATTCTAAAAATAGGGAGCAGGTAAAATCTCCAGAATTTGTTGCCTGAATGAACTTGGGATGATTATCCGAAGATGAAAAAGACAGGAAACCCTGGGTACCCACTGGTGTTCACCTAAAACTGAAGATTTCAAAAAATTATATGAATATCATTAGAAGAAGCATGGACATTTATAACTTTACAAGATGTAGCGGGCATAAGTATTGACCAGTACTAAATCCTCAACTCCCGCAAGCAACCTTCCATGTGGTGACAAGAATCAACTTTCTGTGTCTTTCTAATTGTTGCTCCTGTTTGATGGGCCACATTTTGCAGTGAAGATCTCTTCTGCTCATTAAATTCAAAGCAATCTTTGTTTTAGTTCTTTTAACATTGTTGACCCCTACTTTGCTCATTTCTTCCTGTGTGGTCTTCAGTATTTCCATCACAGCATCTTTCTATCCTTCACATCATAACTCTCCTACTCCTCCCCTTTCAGTGATGATAATAAGAGGTCAAGAGAGTATTTTTAATCCATTTGTTTGGGTTTTCTTGGTATCAGTTTATAATCAGGTATTTTTATTTTAAAATATACTATTCTAAGCTTGCTCTTCTTTTTGTTTCCCTTTTTTTTCCTTCTTCACTACCACTGACCTAGATTCCTTGTACCAGATGTGTTCACCTGGAACTCAGATTAAAAGGAAGAATGTTCAGTCTCTGCTCCTTTTTGTGCCTTAGGTCACAATCTGGAGAATTCCTCTACAGAGAGAAAGGTTGGAAAACATATTTCTAATTCTTAGGAGGAGGTAATTAAATAATTTCCTTTTATGATACTGTCTTTGTTCTCTTCTTGAAAGGAAAGAGCACCCCCTTTATCACTTTAAACAGGGCAAACTAGTATTTCTAACCCTCCTCCCAAAGTTAATTAACATGTAAATACTTGTCAGTAAAAGGTAACACTTCAGCAATTAGCATATAAATGGGCCAGGGACAATATTCTGCCATAAAGGAGACAGCTTGGAAGATTTTGCCAAATGTATTTGGAAAGAAAAAAATAAAATAAAATAAAACCTTCATCATTTCCATGCAAACAGTTATGAAATAGAATGTCAGCCGAAGCCTGGGGTAAAGGGAGAACTATCCTGCCTGGATTGAATGAGGTAAAGTTTCCATGCACAACTTGGTTTCATGTACATGTTTACTCAAGTAGCAATGACGGAAAGTGACTAATTGTTTATGTCCAGAAAACACATCATGTTTGTTTGATTTTAATGGGTACCATCAGTGAAGGAAACAGAAAGCCATAGGTGGGAAAAGAATTTAAGAGCTAATTTTTCCATATTGGGTGTAATGATTAGTACACACAAAATTGCACATGCAGGGGCTGCTTCCTCTCAGCCCCGAATTTGTGTTTCAAATGAGGTAATTGTGCACCTAATGATCCGTTTGCACAAGCAATTACCTGATTGGCATATGCCAGGTGAGCTTTTGAGAGATAATGGGGCAAATGCACTTTTTTTGCTTTGCATCCATGGTCCCCTATTTTGAAAAATAAAAGAATTATAGTCATATCTGTGACATTTTTATCAGAATCCTGGGTCCATGTATGAATAAGAACACTTATGCTAATGAATGACAAGCCATTAGCCCAAGAGAACAATAAACTGACCACACTGGCAAATATATCATTTTATATTTATTATTAAAACAACATATTCAAATGTATGGGGGATACACCTAGACTTTGTCATCAGAAAACCTGAATTAAAATCTCATATAGCTACTATGTCAGTTTCAGAGATCCAATTTTAAGCAAGTCACTTAAAAACACCAAATCACAGTACTTTCAAACTAGAGATAATAATCTTGTTCATATGGAAACTGAATTTGATTGTTACTCATTGCATCTTGTATTAGAAGTGCCAGCATTAAGTAAGTTGTGTTGATGCCTGTGTCAGGTCAAGGTGAACCCTGAGGGAAATCTGTTAGTGTTGGTCTACTCAACTTCTTGTTCCTTTCCTCACTTGGTGTGGTTCACAAACCAGACTCTACCTCTCCCGCCACCAGGTGACTGATGACTCAACACTACTGAAGTCATCCTGGACAGAGCCAGGCTTAAAACCAGTTTCCTCCTTTTTTCCAGACCTAACAAAGCCCCTTCAGAACAGTTCAGAGTCCAAGGGTTGGGTGAAAATTGAATTCATCTTCTAATTATGAAAAGTGGACATATTTTCAGGACACTTTAGCCTGGGTAGTGTGAATACAGGACAGTGAAGTGAATCTGTACTTTAGTCTCAATCTGACTAGAAGCTAGCCATTGTCTCCCTACACCCTAGAAAGTCAAGTGGTCCAGTATAGCCATATGGGTTTTTTGAACACTTGCAGTGTTGTGAAACTGTTTTTAATTTTATGTAATTTTAATTAACTAAATTTAAAGACCACATGGACAGTGTAACAAGAAACAAACAACACAGGTTATCAAGTAATGACTCAACACTACCAATTATGAATGTCATCTACTGTCCAGAATTGTTTATTCCTATCCTTTAAAAATATGTAACACCAATCCTCTTTCCACAACACTTTGACACTTTTTAAAAACATTTCTTTGCCTCTTCCTTGTCATCATCAATAAGCTAAAAAATGTACAAGGATCTAACACTGCAGAAATGGACTGTTGTTAGAATCTATAGAAACCAAAACAAACCAACCAGAAAACAGAAAAACAGAGCTTTTCTAAGGTTTTTAGTGCCTGAAATCTGATGGTTGATGGATATTAGTTATGAGATTATTGTCAAATTGAGATAGACTGCTAATGAATCAGATAATTTATGACTTAACCAGGTATCTAAAATCCTACATTCTAAAAATTATGCCTAACTTGACTGAGTTTTGAAAGCATAGATAAAATAATAATAGTAATAATAATATAGTAACTATAACAGTTAATAATTATTTATTATGCCTGAGGCACTGGCCTAAGACTTTATGTAATTTATTACTGACAGCCATAGTAGATGGTTGTTTTATTTCTTACTCTACTGATTGAAGAACTGAGACTTCTAAAGGCCACCAAACTTGACCAAGATCATGGCAAAAAACATGTGGCAGAAATGAGGTTCAATGTCAAACCAATCTGACACCAGAGCCTACCGCCATAATCACTGTGTGATGTAGTTTTGTACCACATCGAGGTAAGGCTATGCTAGAAAAATGTTGGCGTTTCTTAGGTTTCATAGAAGAGCAAAAGTTTCCATGCTATTCAACTACTCAGCCAATGAATCGGTATTAGTGAGTTGGAAACTAGGTAAACTGTTTCATGAGCAATTTAAAAGAATACTGAGACAAGGAGTATTTGGACCGACTTTTCTCTAAGGCGAGCAATGATCTCACTTCTTCCTAAAGAGGTAGAATGACCACTGAGTCTAGTTTGTACAAAGGTAAATTCCCAGAAATAAACAGTTCAGGATTATCTTAAAGGCAAGAATACTTTCATGCTTTAGTCACTTTAAGGTGAAAACCTGAGGGCCTGTCTTGGCCCCCTGACAGCCTGCTGACTTTTTTTCTTTGAGGCTTACAATGCTGCCTACAGCAGACTGGGCTTTGGCAAGTGATCTGTAGTACTGTTTGAGATAGCCATTCTTACTGAAGTATAAATAAAGTGGTGAGGTTGTCTCCAAATCGAAAAATGGCAATCTAGTCCAAAATATAAATACTCAAAATTCTGCCTTCCAGAAACCAGATTTGTGAAACAGAGGTGGGAGGTGAGGAGTTAGAGGTGGCATTTTCCTCTGATGACACAAAAACTTTTAGCGTGTGTGTGTGCGCACACACACACACACACACACACACACACACACACACTTACATATAAGACCAGGGCACTAGCAATCATTAAGCTATCCTGTGCTCATTTCTCTGCCTATAAAACTTGTGATCACGTGATCCTTGAATATATATTCTCTCCTGAATCTGGTCATACTGTAGCTATTAACAATTAAGAAATTTTAGAGCCATTAAAAAATACATCTGTAGATTTATAAAAAAAAATTAGGTGTAAAATATAGTCACACATAGGGTTATTGGTGACAACTAAAAATACTAACTTTCCAGATAATTCCACATACTGGGACATGATCATATCCAATTAAGTAGAGCTCTGTTCAATAATCGCTGTGTAATGGGATAGAATCACAGAGTAATAGGATTTGTTTAAGGCAAGGTTAGAGGAGCTTAATACCTATTAAATATCTTAAATGCATTAAGAATGAAAAAGACCAGTTGATACAAAACCATTTAGGGGAACCTAAAGAAAATGAAAATCGATATACGGTTTCTCTGAAGAGTCTTAGTTGACATTTGCAAACTTAGTTGCCCAGTAATTTTCATCTCTAACTTATCTGAAAATAGTTATAATTAAAAAGAGAAAGCACCCAATATGAAGACATCCATCTTTAAACTTTTTCTTATAAGATCACTGACCCCAGCAGATGAAAGTTTGGTCTCGAGTAGCCAGAACAAGATTTCAGAAGGTCACGATGGCCCTGAGCACATTGTTTGGCTTCTCAAGATAGAGAATTTTCAAAAGGAGCTGTGAATGCCTTGTCACGCTTGAACTAGATATTAGTTGGCTAAGCTGAGAATCAAATATGGGAAATTAGTTGCCATTAAAAGATAGCTTCAGGCAGTTCATTTCTCATCAGCCAAGCTGTGCGGGCCTCCTGCTGGGGACAGTGAGCATTAGCTTACTAAATACTTCAGCTCATCAGACGCTGCATTGCTCACGGATGGGCCTGAATTTTGGCGATGAGGGAGGGAGAAGAGGAAATAACAGATAAAAAACATAACTACTGACATCTATCTGGGTAGAGATTAATTCTCTATGTTATTAAAACTATAATTTGTCATTGACATGTACAGATAGTCACAATTTGTTGATAAAAGGAAAATAAATTGGTCACAAAACCATTTCATATGATATTATTTTGGTGTATGTGTGAATATTCAATGTGGAAGAATAAACAGCAAAATCCTTACAGTGGTGACTTTGAGGAGGTGTATTGAGATGACTTTTTACAACCTACTTTATTCATCTGTGTTTTCTACATTTTAAAAGTTCCATTAATTTCAATAATTATAATTTTATAATAAACACCCAGTATGAAATAAAATGATAGACATTAAGCAAAAGATTATGACCTCTTTTTTTCTTTTTGAAATGTTTTACTTTATTTAAAGGAACACTCATTCTGAGGGCCTTCCATATGCACCAAGGAATATAAATGAATTGTGAATAGAAATGACCCAGTCAGGGCAACATTGTGAGACCCGGTCTCTACAAAAAATAAAAAAAAATACCTGAGTGTGGTAACTTGAGCCTGATGAGCCAAGATCATGCCTCTGAACTCCAGCCTGGGCAACAGAATGAAATCCCAACTCAAAAAATAAAAAAGGAGCCGGGCTCAGTGGCTCAGCCTGTAATCCCACACCTTGGGAGGCTGAGGTGAGTGGATTGCCTGAGCCTGAGGGTTCGAGACCCACCTGGGCAACTTGTGAGACCTCATCTCTACAATAAATAAAAAATTAGCTGGGCGTGGTAGCGCACGCCTGTAATTCCAGCTGCTTGGAAGGCTGAGGCGGAAGGATCATCGCAGCCCAGCAGGTCGAGGCTGCGGTGGCCGGGAGCGGCTACTGCACTCTAGTCTGAGTGACAGAGTGAGACTCCAACTCAAAAAAAATAAATAAATAAATAAAGAGAAAGAAACGATCCTTTATCTTGAGACCTCTTCTGTTCTAACTGCTCCAGAATTGTACTGCATTGGAGAATCCTAAGACCCGACTCTCAGGATCAGCTGACATTACCACTGGGCTTTTCTGTGTCCTTAGAGTCTGCACAGTCTCATGTTTGTTCTTCCAATGAAGCAAATGCTGTGCTCCAAAATAGTAGGGTCTGTGTACTTGGAAGTTTGCATTATTTATGGGAAAAATAATGAACTTTGGTGTCAGAGCTCTCGATTTGTATCTCAGTTCCACTGCCTGTTATTAATAGCTGTGTGACCTTGACCAAGTCACTTGATAATCTCTGAGTTTCAAATTCTTGATCTGTAAAAATAAAGAGTAAACCCTGTATGTATTACACAATTGCCTTAGCAATTAAATTAGATGTTTGTGAAGCCCCAGAGGGAGGTAACCTCTGAGCTCTGGTTATTCTTTCTTTCCCACTTTCTCTTGTAGTGAAGCTGCAATGAAGACCACGGATAGGAAAAGGGGCAACAATGGTAGAGTTTAAGACCATATAGGGTAGTGGAAGTGCATGCAGCCTCCAAACTTAGAGAAGTGGAGGTGTGACTGATGGCTTGCCCATGCAGTGCAGAATCCTTTTCCACAAGGCACTTAGTCCTCTGCCTGCTGAGAAAGCTCCTATAACCGGAGACGAAGGTCCAACTTTGCCACTTGACCTGTTTAGCCATACGAACTAGTAAACGTTCCTGGACATCCAAGTCCATTTTCTCCTCTCTAAAACAGGAATGTCAGCTACTTTGTCTCAAAAAGTTGTTGTGAGACTCAAAAATTCCTTATGAAGTGGAAAATACAACTTAACTATTTGTTAGTTAGGACTCTGGTTTACAAATGTGACAGAAATTCATAAGATAAGCATAAGCAAAAAGGAGAATTTTTCATGAAATCAAGCACAGGGAAAAAGCTGGAGTCAGCAAACTCCTGGCAAAGTGGCTACCTCATCCCAGCTCACCTGGAACACTTGTGGTTTTAGCACTAAAAGTTCAGAGTTCTGGGAAACACCTCAGTGCAGGTAAACTGAGTCTGTTGGCCACCATCCTTCACTGCTGTACACTTCTGAGTGTCTGCTTCATTCTTCTCCCCCTACTGACTGACTTTCTCCATTTTCTCTATTCACATGGTTAGAACCACAGTCAAGGGCAGGTTCTAATCTCTAATTTTGCTACAGCATGGACAATTTCATTTTTATTCTCCATGACACAACTACAGTTTATAATAACCACCCCCATCACACACACACACATTTTTTTCCAAGTTGCATACTTTGCTCTCAGAAAACAAAGTTATTGGCCTGGCATCTGTACTTCTGTAAAAGAAGTTTAGTTTGTTTAGGAACCACCATACTGGTTAAGCTCAGTAAACTTCTCAGATCACTTATTTTCAGATGAAACCACTTAAAGACACCCTATGGCCTTTAAGAAATCATGGCATGCAGGGAGGCACCTTGATTTTAAGGTGCTTTGGGTCATGTCTGCTACCCTACTTGACAGGAAGGTCTGTGAAGGCAGCTGTGGCTATTCTGCTCACTATGTTAACCTTCGTGCTTAAGCCCAGTTGGCAAAGAGGATGAACGAACGAGGCAGACAAAAATGAAGACATGAGGAAGCTGAGTGTTGAAATGTGAGCTACCTGCTCTGTGGGACAGAAACTCAGAGAAGGAAGGGGGGCATTGCACTTGGTAAAGACTAGAGGGGTAGAAAACAGATATATCACGAGAAGGGGAATCTGTTTTTTCACAGTGTTCCTCACTCAGTTCCTGATCTATAGTATAATACATAGTAGAAGACAGAACACAAAGCCCAGTTTATGTAGAGAAGGAGGAATGGGTTTCACCTCTCTTGGTAGTTCACTAGTATTTTCCCCTTTGAAATTTGCTCTCCCCAAGGATACAGAACAATAGGGAGGGACTCAGACTTTTCTTCTCAGCCATCCCCAAATTCCTTCCATTTGAATGTTTTCTTTTGGGAAAAAAAAATGCTGATTTTATGTGTTAAGAATGTTTTCCCCATTTTGTGATTAAACATAATGAAAAAAAAAACCCAGCCTGAACCTCATTTTCATTTTTTCCAACCTCTCTGCCTATTTTCTTGTGATTTCTCACAGTTCTGCAACCACCCGGCTCTACCTCATCCTTGCACATAGATTTCTACCATGTCCTCCCACTCTGGCAGTCAGCAATGGGCCTTAATTGACACATCATTAAAATATACTCAGGCACCATCTGAACTGGAATAAGAATAAATTCCAGGCAAAGGGCTCAAGCCAGCCTTCCAGATTCTGGTGTCAGAGAGCCCTCTCTGAGGAAGCAAATTCATTTATTCTGTCGTCTTTCTCCAGCATTGCTGTGATTCTAAAAGAGCCAAATTGGAATAAACTCTCCATGACGCTGCTCACCACCTTGTGTTTTCATAGTGGCAGCCACCTAACGGTTTACACTGAACTATTTAACACCAGCCCATTTACTCTGACAGCTCTTTTATTACAGATGACCACCCCAGGTCTGGGGAGGTTACCTTGGTCCAATATTGGTTTCATTTGGGTATGATCATTTTGTTCAGAGTTGTTTACTGAGCAGACTGCTGCTAACCTCCTCCGTTGTTGATTGCCTACCAGGAGGAGCAAGCCAACTCAGTTTCCTGGCTCCAAGAAAGAGAATTCAACAAGACGAGGGTCAAATTACCCCAAACTCCAGATCATCTATATAAACAATGTCATATGTGTCCAGGAAAGACAAGCTTTATTGCTTGTGTATCTCTGTTTTCTGAAGCTCTTTAAGAAGACAATTGCTTCCTAGCAAACATGGACAGATTAAATACACTACATTCTGTCCTTTTTGCCATCTGCTTCTTGCTTATTTTATTTTAAGCTGCATGACTAAACTTTATTATCTGACGGGTGAAGGTGGGCCCTGCTGCCACTGTGCTCAACTCCTTGAGGCTTGGAATGAATGCAAAGTTGCAGGGCTGATCTGCAAAGGGGTGAGTCAGAAATCAATCGGCCACTGTGCAATTATCACTCACTGTGTCAAATACCGAGACATTAGCATTCTAAGATTCCCCTTGGCAAGATTCACAGCAGGAGGGAGAGAGTGATGGAAGGGAACAACAACAACAAAAACCTTGTTTTGTTTTAGTCTCTAAATATCTATATTTGCATAATATCCCTTCTCTTTGTGCTTCCCTACAAGTGCTTTGAGGAAAATTCTGATCCCAAGCTCTTTGTTTCTTAAACTTTTTCTGAACCTTTTGGGGTTTCTTTTCTCCCCCACTATCTATCTTTCTTGTCTTATTTCTCCCAAATATCTTTTTTTTTTTTTTTTTTTTGAGTTGGAGTCTCACTGTGTCACCCAGACTGGCCACCGCAACCTCGACTTGCTGGGCTCTGGTGATCCTTCCACCTCAACCTTCCAAGTAGCTGGAACTACAGGTGCGCGCTACCATACCCAGCTAATTTTTGATTTATTGTAGAGATGAGGTCTCTCCAAGTTGCCCAGGCAGGTCTCAAATCCGTGGGCTCAGGTAATCCACTCACCTCAGCCTCCCAAAGACTCAGGATTACAGGCTGAGTCACTGAGCCCGGCTGCCTCTCCCAAATATCTTAAAGCATTCTATCACCTCTATCACAACAAGCCTGCAGAATACTTCTTAGGAATTTATTTTTTTTTAGTAGAGACAAGGTCTCGCTCTGCTGCCTAGGCTGGTCTCAAGCGATACTCCTACCTCAGCCTCCCAAAGTGCTGCCAATACAGGTATGAACCACCATGTCGGCCCTCCTTAGGAACTTCTGACAATTCATTAGGACCCCCATTCATTCTAATTTCCTTTGTATTTAATTCGATTTCCAGGACAGAGACCAAGGTGGGGCAAGGACATCACTCACCTGAGGTATAAAATTTAAGGGGACACCAAAATCTCAGTAGCCAAGATAAATAATATTTAAAGGAATATATTTTAAATATTGTTCACTAATTTTTTTATTTTGAGATTGCTGTTTTTTTATATGCAGCTGTAAGAAATAGTACAGAGAAATTGACCCACCACTACCCTTTACCCAGTTTTCCCTGATGATAATATCTCACAAAACGAAAGCATCACAGCCAGGATATTGACATTCTTACTGTCAGATACACACCATTTCCATCACTGCAAGTGTTATATTGCCCTTGTAATCAACCCCTCTTCCTTCCCACACCCACTCCTACTGAGCCCTAGGTTATCACTAATCTGTTCCTCATTTTGAGAATGCTATCTAAGTAGTATCATACAATATATAATCTTTGGAGACTTTTTTTTCCACTCAGCATAATCCTCTGGAGATTCATCCAGGTTGTGTGTGTCAACTGTTCCTTTTTACTGCTGAGTAGTATTCCATGGTATGATGTGCCATCGTTTGCTTGTCCATTCACTCATTGAATGACATCTGGATGGTTCCAAGTTAAAGCTGTTACCAACAAAGCTGCTATGAAACATTCATGTACACATTGTTGTGCGAGTATGGTTTTCATTTCTCTGGGATAAATGCCCAGGAGGGCAATTGTTGGGTCATCTGGTAGTTTGCATGTTTACATATTTAAGAAACTGCCAGCTCATTACCTTGCTAAGCTATGGTGTGGCCATGTGCACTTCGAGCTATGGCCAGGATATGCTTCCTGTCTTTGCCCCCCCCTACTTGGGGCAGTGAATCTCTTCTTTCTTTCTCTCTTTCTCTGTTTCTAACTTAGTTTTTAAATAAACTTTATTTTCCAATCTGAAAAAAAGAAACTGCCAAACTGTTTTCCAGAGTGTATCATTTTACATTCCCACCAGCAATGTAAAAATAATCCAGTTTCTCCATCTTCACCAGCATTTGGTTTTGTCACTATGTTTTTTTAGCCATCCTGATAGGTGTGTAGTAGTATTTTATTATGATTTTAATTTGCATTTTCTTAATGGTTAATGGTGTTTAACATATTTTCATGAGCTTATTTGCTATCTGTATGTCCTCTTCCTGTCTTTTGCCCATTTCCTAATTGAATTGTTTGCTTGTTTGTTTACTATTAAGAGTTTTTCTAATCTTGAATTGTACCCCACATCTTTAAAATAAAATAAAAGTGGCTGGGCCCGGTGGCTCAGTCTGTAATTCCAGCACTATGGGAGGCCAAGGCGAGTGGATTGCCTGAGCCCGCGGCTTCGAGACCCACCCAGGCAACTTGGCGAGACCGCGTCTCTACAATAAATCAAAAATTAGCCTGGCGTGGTAATGCACACCTGTAGCTCCGGCTACTTGGAAGGCTGAGGCAGAAGGATCACCGGAGCCCAGAGGATTGAGGCTGTGGTGGCCAGGAGCATGCCACTGCACTCCAACCTGGGTGACAGAGTGAGACTCCAACTTAAAAAAATAAAAAATAAAATAAAAGTACATTTAGAAAAAGAGTTTTAAAATATACTACATGTTAGTCTTTTGTTGGATATATGTTTTACAAATACATTTATGTATTTGTGTGTGTGTGTTAACCAGCTATTTTTTACAATTTAAAAAATGTCTTTATACAACTATGAAGAAAGGATGAAAATTCAAAATATTTAACACTTGTAGCATGGACATCAATCAATCATAATGGATGGCCTTGAATGACAGGTAGAGCTATTGTTACTTGTATCAGCACAAAATCTACAATACCATACCACAAAAGGACATGTAATCCAATATAATGCTAAGAAGTGTCTTTTGCTTTATTATGCACATAAAACTTCAGATACTTGATGACTTTTTAATCTTAATACTCAGTGTCATTTTATAATCCGTTAGCAAATATTTGCTGATTGCCATGTGCAATTAATTAACTAAATTCTTTCTATACATTGTCAGGCATTTCTGAAGGATAGACAAATGTGAGGAACCATTTTTTTTTGTTTCAAAATTAGTATACTTTACCGTAATGATGACAATTATTTGTATATAATTTGGATCATTGGATATTAATTCCTTATACCCAAAAGAAGTCCAATCAGCAAACTTATTAGGTGGCCTCAATAAATGCTTTTAACAATTCTGAAAAGTATTAGCATTCTCTTTTTTCAAATGGAAAAACTGATGATCTTGAAAACGAACCAAAGCCCGGCTTTGACTGGAACCCATCCCATTCACCATATATGTAAAGAAGCTCTTTGCAAATGACAAAGCTTTATATGAATTGTACATAATCTCATTGCTACTGAAAAGAAATATCCTTCTGATATGAAAATGTCTGAAGGAAGTGACTTATGAACTATGTCTTAGAACAGATCCTCAGTTCTAAAAGACAAGTAATCAGTTGATTGATAGTCAGATTTTTTTTCCTTTTCTTTTTTTAACTTTTTATTTATTTTTTCTTAATATACAAATGCTCTTTCATCCCCAGACAAGAACCACAAACTTCACTTTTTTCATGTTGGGTTTTCACTTTTTTTTTTCTTAAGACAGATTACCTAAACCCACCAGTTCTATTGATCTTTAGTTTTGCAAAACTGCAAATCTCTTGCTCCAATAGACCAACTTGTTAGTCTAATAGCATTAAGACATTAGCCTAATAACATTAATGTCACTGAGATTATAAATCTCATCTCAGCTGGGTGCAGTAGTTCATGCCTGTAATCCCAGAATTTTGGGAGGCTGAGGCAGGAAGTTGGTTTCAGCCCAGGAGTTCAAGACCAGCCTGGGCAACATAGCCCATCTCTACAAAAAATTTTAAAAATTAGCTGTGCATGGTGGTGTGTGCCTGTGGTCCAAGCTACTTGAGAGGTTGAGATGGAAGGATTGCTTGAACCCAGGAGTTTGAGGTTTGGTGAGCCATAATTGTGCCACTGAGCTCCACCCTAGTTGACAGAGTGAGACCCTGATTCAAATTTTTAAAAAAATCTCATCTCACGCGGTGTGAGAAGCTAGACGAAGGGCAGGACTTCCATTTCGATCATTTTGGAACCATGAGAACCTGACATGTAATTGATGCTCTGGAAAAGTGTGTTTGCCCTTCACTAGCTGAATAGCTTCCTTTCATTCCCCAAGTCTGCACCACTTCTGACACCACCTTTTTCTCCACTGTTCTCGTCTTTGGTGTATGCTTGTCTCACAAAATGCCAAGATAGATCAATAGGTGTCATTGTAAAAAAACAAGAAATTAGAAAGTTTACTGTTTCTCAGTGTTTACTGACTTGACATCTTAATAATGTAATTCTCAGGGCAAAACAGTGGGGAGAACCCCAGGGGCCAGCCAAGAAAACTTGCCAGATGATTCCATTAAGTCGGAAATATTCATTTAGTCGAGTGGACATCTGTCAACTTAATTTGAGTCAGCACAATGTTAATTCTATATTGACTCCAATTTTGCTATTATTTATTATTGATATAAGACCAGTCTTAAAATCTTACCAATATCCTAAAACATGTATCACATTACCAGGATCTTCCCCTTTTAACTGTTGTAGGGATTAATGAGGAGAAGTAGGGTTTTTGTTGTTGCTGTTGTTTGTTTTGTTTTGTTTTGAGTCGGGCTCTCACTTTGTTGCCCAAGCTGGAGTGCAAGTGACATGATCACACTCACCACAGCCTTGCTGCAGCCTCGACCTCCTAGGCTCAGATGATCCTTCTGCCTCAGACTTCTGAGCAGCTGGGACTGTAAGTGTGAGCCACCACACCCAGCTTATTTTGTAAAGACGAAGTCTTTGTTGTCTAGGCTGGTCTTGAACTTCTGGGCTCAAGAAATCCTCTCGCCTTGGCCTCCCAAAGTATTAGGATTTTAGGCATGAGCCACTGCACTAGACCGAGAAGAAATCGTTTTGGAGGAGACAAAAATATTCATACAGAATGAGTGACAGGAACCATTGTGCAAATGAGCCAAGTAGAAAGTCAGTGTACAAAGGAATAAAAAGGAGCAAATAAAGCAAGCTCAGGATTGACATCCATAAGCAAAGAATAGAAAGAAAAGAGCCAAGCAGGTAAATATACATAGTATCCTAAAAAGAGAACGCATGCATGATCCACAGAGAGTCAAACTTTTTTTGGCCAGAAAGAAGTAACAGCTTTCAAATTTAACCCAGAGAAAGTTACTAGTGATTCTAGGGAGAAAACACTTCTGTTTGTTAGTGAGGAGACCCAAGGCACTGCAGGTAATATAGAGGAGACAGGGGCAGCTGGTACAGCTATAGCAGTAATCAGTTATCTGCATTTGGAGGTGTCTATTAAGAGGAAAGTTCCCAGGGGAAAATGGTAGCACATAAACCATGCTATTCTCACATGCTTCCAGGGATATGGCCAATGTCCCTTCTTCCTCTGAGCTCCTGTAGTTTATCCATCTGTGACCCTCATTTGGCACTTAGGACCTGCTGGCTTGTATTGTTCCTTATTTCTTTAGGAGTTGGTCTATTTCCAAAACAGCCTGTGAGCTCTTTAACAATTGCTTTATATTGTCTGCCACAATGCCTTGTAGTTAATGTTAGTGATAGCAATAGTTATAGAGGTTGCAGCAGTAAAAGTCGTAATAGAAATAGCTGTTACGATGAGGGTGCTAAGCACTTATATGTCTTAGTTCGTTTAATCCTCTTCCTGGGGCGGCTATTATTATTATCTATATTATCTCCAATGTAAAAGTGAGAATGCCGAGGCTTGGGGAAGTTCAACACCTTGCTTCTACTCACACAGTTTGTATGGGTGGCAGAGTTGGAATTCAAATCCAAGGGTTTCAGGTACTAGTTGCCAAACTTTGGTACACACTATCCCATTTTTTTTTTTCTGTTTCTTTCTTTTTTTTTTGAGTTGGAGTCTCATTCTGTTGCCCAGACTGGAGTGCAGTGGCCACTTCCGGCCACTGCAGCCTCGACCTGCTGGTCTCCGGCGATCCTTCCACCTCAGCCTTCCAAGTAATTGGAACTACAGGCGTGCACTACCATGCCTGGCTAATTTTTGATTTATTGTAGAGAGGAGGTCTCGCCAAGTTGCCCGGGTGGGTCTCGAACCCACGGGCTCAGGCAATCCACTCACCTCAGCCTCCCAAGGCGCAGGATTACAGGCTGAGCCACCGAGCCCGGCTTTTTTTTTTTCTGTTTCTGACAAATAAAATTTAAAACAATGAGGATGTTATCAAGATTTGCAGTGCCGTAAGTTGTTTTAGGTCTATTGCTGGAAACTTCACTTCTCCTGGCTTTTATGGTTTGTCACAAGAAGCAAAATGGTTATCTCTGAGAGAAACTTGAGGCCATGGTGGCTGTGGTGAGCATGGGAATCTGAAAAGAATGAGATCTCTGCCAGTAAAATAGAGAAATAGTATAGAAAATAATGTCTGTGTATATGTCACTCACAAAAACAGAAGCCAGACAGAGGCTAGAGAGCATTGTCAAATAAAATATAGACATCTGGTTAAATTTGAATTTCAGATAAACAACATTTTTTTTAGTATAAGTCTGTCCCAAATATTGCATGGCATATACTTATACTAAAAGTATTCATTTTAAAATCTGAAATTCAAACTTAACTGGGCATGCTGCATTTTTATTTACTAAATCTGGCAATCCTAAGGCCAGAACACATTCTCCCATCTTTTAATGTACTAAGAAGTACAGATTTGAGCCATAAACCACGAAGGAAGAAAAGGAAAGGAACATTTCTGTCATTCTTTTGAAAATTAGGAATGCTGCTTAAAATAAAGTTGATGAACTTAAAAGAATTAGAGGGGACTTTTTTTGCTTGTTTTAAGTCTGAATTATATTCATTCAAAATGCAGAAAGTAATTTAACTAAAAATACTCTTAAGTTGTTTGTACCTCTGCCTCCTTCTCACTGTCTCCCTCCCCCACACATGCACACACACACATACACACACACGAACTTAGAAAACAATGATTTGAACACTCTTCTCCATGCAATAACTTATTTTATTGATGTCATGGATTCTGCAAGGCAAACACAAGATTCTGGGTTCCAGTTTCTTGTATTTATTCAAAATCCCAAGGATAATTCTCTTTATCTTCCCTCAGCATTCTCATCTGTACTAGTCTTCTGCAGGAAATCACAGGGCTCTGTTTGAATTGAGAAAGAACTTTAGAAGTCACCAAGCCAACAGTGGATGAAGGCCTCTAGGAAAAGATGATCTCAGTCTGCACATTCATGGCTCAGTCAAAACTCTGTCTGTACCTGTATTAGTCAGATAATCATATTTCTGATGTTCCATCCAACCAAATTTGTGCCGAACATGAAACTTAGAAAACAAGTGTTAGTCCCAGACCTATTGTCAGCTGTCTGTAGTCAGCACCAGGCTCCCAGATATGAGGCACTCTGACACTTCTCACAAATGGAATTGGGTTAGCTGCTCCATTTCCCGGGGCTACACATCTTCACATGGGGAACTTGGACTCACTTTCCTTTCTTCCCTCTTCTTGCCCCTCACCTATTTTCTCCAACGTTCCTCCTCTCAGCATTCAATGCATTGGACAGGGACCATGCAATCCCATTCCAGGAGTCATAATGGCAAGTTTTTCTCAGAATAGGAAAGAGTTTCTAGACCGAATGTTCTTATCATAGAAGCATTTAGAGGCACAAGGGAGCAGACACTGGCAATCTATATATTTTTTAATTTTCCAGAGACTGTCTTCCTTTCTACTTTTTAAAAAATTTAAAAGTAAATTATTTACTTAATTTTTTTTAACCTGAAAAGTAACCAAATACTTGGTGTTAGCAGTACAGAGACATTATTTCATTCCAAAGTTCTCCATTTTGTCAACCTAAATTGCCCGAGATAGGTTATGTTTTCTAATCACAATGTCAGTCTTCTGAAAGTATTTATCTGTTAGCCTTCTATACTAATTCATTGAAAATAAAGTCAATCTAATTTGATGAATCCAGGTTCTAGAAGGAACACTCCGATATAAGCCAAATCTCTCTGGGATTGAATGGCTCTAACACATCTATGGTATTACTAGAAGAGTGGAATACATTGTCATTCCTATGGGGTATTTACTTTGAAGGAAAACACAAAAAACAGCAGGTCTTACAAAATTGGTCACACACACCAACACCCTCCCCCCTTGAAACTCTGAAACCAAATACCTACCTAAGTAGAAAAATAACATCGACTGAATTTCAGAAAAGATTGTCCAGTTGTTTGTGATGAGTGACAGTGACTCTAAAAATGCACGTATGTGAATATAAACACTGGCTTTTAAGTTTTTGTCTTCATACAATTGTACTCTTTCAAAATAAAATTTTGCTACTGTTTAGATTATGGAGTTGACAAAATGATATATTTTGAAGTAATCCAAGGTTTTACTTTGGAAAAATAGTACTTTAGTGTTCAGGGGTTACTTTGTTAGTATTTCAATTGTCTGATTGCCAGCAATCAATTTAAATGTTTCCCTGGAGTTGTTTGCAGCAATGAAAATGTAAAGACAAATCAAAGAGGTGGAGTGAGTGGTTAGTGCCAAGGTCCATGTATCTGACAGTAGCTTCTGCTCTAACCTGGGTAAAAATACTCAAGATTCCGGGAATTTCACAGGAATATGTGAGCAAAACCAGGAATGTCATAGATTCTGAGCATGAAATTTGTCTTTGACATACATGTGTTTTTTTATCATACATTGAATAAATTTGTTATTATTTTCTCCTACAAATTAGCTGTAGCTTACGTTTCACTCTACCTTCCTTTTAGAGGGGGAAAAAACAGTGTGAGACATGACAGGACACTCCGGTGCTCATTTGGGAGAGTACTCACTCTCTAACCCTAGCAGCTGATTACTCCGCTTGTGGATGATTTTGGACTCTTGTTGTTTGCAGAAGCACCTGTTTTGAGTTTATACATTTCTCATTAACATTTGCACTAAAAAGAATAAGAAAAAGTGCCCAAATGGAATAAAATAGTTAATTTTTCTGTGTTTCTTTTAAAAAGCAAATAGTTGGGTACAGTAAAAGCTATGGCAAAATGACATCATTACATTGTGTGGATCTTATCATTAATATTTTTATTTTAAAAACACTACAGCTAGTGTGAATGGATAATACAATGGTAAAATGAATACAAAGATGAAACAGAAAATTATTACTTCACAGTCTGGATTTAGCTTGCTCATATTCAGATAATTGGGAGTCAACTCCATGGGCCTATGTGATAAGCTCTTTCATGCTTTCTGCATGTCTGGGAATGTTATGTGTGCACTTGAGTGTTTGTCAGTAGACTGTGTGCTGGACCTCAAATCAATTGCTCTGATTTTGCACCTCTAGATTTGATGAAGGAGCTGGAGCTTCTAGCAGCTTCTATTTCTATCACCTACCTCCAAGTACTCTTTATAGTGAGGTAATAGGAAGTGATGAGTAGTAGTATTCTTCATACCCCTATCTCCAATATTTATATCTAGTGCTGTTATAAGAAGTGACGTGAATAAAAATACAAGTTGCTGAATTATTTATATATCATTTCTATTAACTTAGTGAGATATAGTTTGTAAATTACAAATAGTTTCCAAAAGCCTAAAATCATTTAGACTAATTGGTACATTATACAATCCAACTGTGTAATTGATTTTTAAATGAATTGTTCCCTAAGTGAGTTTTGAACGTCCTGTAATAATTGGTTTCTAATAAATGGTGTAAATAAGCAAGTGATGAATACATTTATATAGAAAGCAGTTGATAAGTCTTTAGTCCAACTGAAAGGTCCAGTATTGGTGCAGAAAGTCCTCTAGAAGGTTAAGCAGTACTTAAGTCAGGATATCATTATTACAGACTAGAAATTTGACTATAATGAAAAATGCCCATCTTTCGTCCTTTGATCATGAATTCAGGTGATCATTTAGTTTAATAAGTAAGCGATATTTACTTTAGACATAAAGATAACTGAATTTTGAATAGTCAGAATTGAGATGTTACAAATATTTAGGTTCCAAGTGATGACTGCAACAATGAATGAAGAGAGAGCAATTTCTCTTACAACAGAAGAATGTTCTGTTAGAAGAAGATATTTACAAAAGCCCATTAAATGACGGGTGTTTGGGTTGCTTTTCAAGTTGATTGGGAAGGACACTCTCTCTTTTAAGAAGAGATATATGTCTGCATATAGGAGACCTCATGGTCACTTGCCAAATGTTAATGTTCAGCACTTAGTGTCTCTGGCTCAGACCCAGTCTTAGCATCTCAGAATCTGTTAAGTTGTTCCTTCTAAAAAGCAATTGGCACTTGAAAGAAATTCTGAAATCCTTTGTGCAGATGGAAACTACAAACCAGAAAACACAGAAAGCAACACAAGAAACTATTGCACAGTTATATTTATTATATAAATGTAATAATATTTGTATATGATTTTCTGCTGCTTATTTACAAAGGTCAAGATGCCATTCATTTTGCAGGTAGCATGTGTTATTGATTAGCTCCATAACACCAATTCCTCCTTCTCTGGGTACTAGATACCTGGTTTCCTTATGGGGACATAACCTCTGTACAATTAAATATAGCTTGGTGATACTGTCAGCATAGAAACCCTGTTCTTTTCCTATCCAAGTGGCAGGTATGTGACCCAGTTTCTCTCCTTGAAATATAAAAATCATGAGCTGAATGGCAGAGAACAACATGTTTGTATGTGGCTCAATCCTGCAAGGCTGCCTGGAGAAGACGGTCTTGAATCCATGTAGTGATGTTCCTGAGCTCCTTGAAGTTACCTGGCTTCTGCCCTTTCCTGCCTGGTTTTGCTTTGATCCTGAAAATTTCCCATCATCTTATAAAAAATTGCCTTTTCTTTTTTTGAGTCAGTCTCACTCTGTCGCCCAGGCTGGAATGCAATGACACACTCACAGCCACCCCTGGGTCAACCTGCTGGGCTCAGATGATCCTTCTGCCTCAGTCTTCCAAGTAGCCGGACCTACAGGCAAACGCTCCCATGCCTGGCTAATATTTGGATGTATTGTAGAGACAAGGTCTCACCAACTTGCCCAGGCTGGTCTCGAACCCCTGGGCTCAGGCAATCCTCTTGCCTCAGCTTCCGAATGTGCTGGGATTACAGGCTTGAGCCACTGCACCCAGCCCTTGTCTTTTCTTTTTAAGGTAGCTAAATTGGCTTTCTGTTGCTTACATCCAAAAACTGCAATGGACAAAACTCTCGTATTTTTTGGTTAGTTTGGAGTTGAAGAATTTATAGGGGAAAAAAAGCTACTGATGTTTAGTAGCTAATCTGTGGTAGCATCCTGAATCACTGGCCCAGGAAGTAAAAGAGTTATATCCAGATTAATGCAATAAAAGGCATCATCCTTTTGAAATATTGCATCCTTCATCCTGATGTAAGCTATCAAGCCTTGGTCCAGCTACTCAGCTCAACAAACTTTAGGACTATTTTCAACCAATAGTTGTTTATTTTTGTGGTATTGGTTGCTATTTTTTTTTCATGTGATCATAACCTTTTTAATTGTTGCTATGCTTTGTAAAAGTAAATTTTCAGTTGACTTCCCCCTAAATCTTTCCTCTGACAGCTGTCATATTTAATCTTCCTAAAATGCTATTTTCATGAGGTAGAGGAGCCAGGTTGTGAGGTCTTTTTTCTCACGGATCCACATTACATACTCACTTTTTGTTTATCCTTTATGTTCTCCTCCTTCCTGGTTCAGTATAATTGGTTTCAGGTCTTTAAAGTTGGAGAGGAAGAGTGAATACTAAGTCTTGCTTTTTCCCATCATATACTCACTCAAAATTATGTTTAAGTACGTAAATCTCTCCTATTTGCTTGAGACTTAAGATTCTGAAGCTCAAAGGCCAAGGGGCCAAGGTGAGCACTAAAAATCTACATTAGTTAACATTTCAAAGTATTGCCTGGCCATGCTACAATGAATTTTTATCATTTAAGAGGTCAAAATTCATTATGCAGAAATTCATATTTTGGTTCCATCTGATTAAACCTTATTCCTAATCAAACACTTATAGGAAACTAAAGATTATTGACTCCTGTTCCTGAGAAATGAAAGGATCTCTACTTAGGTCTGTCAGTTCAGTTTAAACCTGAGGTTCCCCAAACCAAAATGATCCCATGATGGAAGGAATGTAAAATTGTAAGGGGGTAAATCTAGGCACTGTGGCATATACCTGTAGTCACAGTTACTCAAGAGGCTGAGGCAGGATCCCTTGAGTATAGGAGTTTGAGTCCAGTCAGGGCAACTTAGTGAGATCCTATCTCCTAAAAAAAAATTTTAAAAAAACCAAAACTTTATGGGGTAATCTTCTTAGCCATATTTCTCATGAAAAAAAGTCTTTATTAACTTATACCTGAATTATCATGAATAAGGAAAACTGATACCCCGCAAAATATATTTTATAGCAAAAGCCAATAAAAGTATAATCAATCTTGTCAAAATAAGCCAAACTCTGAGCAGGACTTCTGTGGCACAAGATTTTTACATTTCTTCACAGTACATTTCTCTTTTTGATGATATTTGGCTTATTCTTATTATTTGATGTTTAAACACTGACCAGAGAGATGAGCCAGAGCGTCCAAGGGAAATCATGCTTGGATTACAATTTTGACCAAAAATGATGATCTTGTACACATGTAATAGCAACACAAGCGCTATTCTCTTGATAATGCCCAGACCACCTGGTATATATGACTTCTCCTATATAGTGGGGTCTTGGCTGAGAATGACCTGGGAACTGTTAAGATATGCCCTGTCTTTGAGATACTATTTTTCAATAATATTGACTATTAGGAAAGAAGAGTATTAAACTCAGAGAATGGAGATCAAGTTTTCAACTCAACTTCATCACTTACTCTCTAATGAAACTCAGAAGTTCTCGTTCTACCTCTTTCAAATGATTGGTTTGAAGATCAAGTATCATGTTGTACCTGAGACAACTTTATAAATCACAATGCACTGGACTACTGTAAGTTGTAATTTGTATGTTTATCTAAATAAATTTAAAACAAATTTAGTGAAGTTTTGTGAGGAGGTAGCTTCTTACAATGCCTAATAAATGCAGTCAAAACAATGATATTTCAAGTAATGTTCAGCCCTGAATTGTACCCCACACCTTTAAAATAAAAAAATTAAAAGTTAAAAAAAATGTTCAGTCAACGTCACATGGAAACTATACTTGTAAAATTATTCAGTTGTCAAAGGTCTATAATTAAAACAGAATTTGTATTAATGTAATGTTTAGAGCTAGAGATGGCATAAGTCTGTGAGCATGGGAAATTATCATCAGCTAACAATTAAGAGAATATCCTGGTTTCCAAAGAAAGTAGGCTAATTTCATTCCATACTCATTTTGACTCTCACTCTACTTTTCAGAGTTTAGGAAACCAAATAATTCAAATAAAATATTTTCTTAAAGTTTTATAATAACTTGTGGTGTCATAAGATTCTTAAAAATTAAATAAAAGAAACATTAATTTTAATCCAATAAAATATTATAAAATAAATTAATAAAAATTAACACCATCTGGGGCATATGGTTCTGAGAGAAAGAGAGAGAGAGAGAGAGAGAGAGAGAGAGAGAGACAACACACTTGGCATAGGAGGGAGGAAAAGCCTGGAAAAAAATCACCCTTTATCTCTGTGGATGAGGGTAGCCCCCAAATAGATCAAAGATATAGCAAAAAAGAGTTCAAATTCTGTAGTGAGGTATTTGACTTGGCAAAGAGGAAGCACAAGTCATATTACAACAGTGTGGGTGATGGTTTACATGTGGCCAGTCAGAGGGCCTGTCTCTACTCAGTCCTGCAGAAGATGAAGAAACTGTCCACGCAGCGATGGGTGGAGAATGAACGAGGCACACAGAAAGTCTGATGATCAATGTGCTGTGAGACTCAGATACTCCAGATACTAGGCTGGACACAAGTAACAAGACCTTACAGTTCCCTGGACTTTGGACGATCTTTCACTTCTAGTTCTCGTCACACCTATTCTTAAAGTCTCTCTTTCCTTAGAGTAGTTTAGGTGAGTCTCAGATCCTGGCAACCAGGATAAATAAAACTCAGTAAACTTTCTGGTACAATTTTCACCCCCAAGTACATCCCAGTCCTTGACTATATTGCTTGGGCCACAATACGAAGATGCCCATTGGGAGTCTGCTGCAAGCCTGGTGTTGCCAAGGTGATTGTGAGACTCCTGCTCTTGACCCAGTCACCCAGTTGCACTATGGTTGTGTGCCCCAGGGAACACTCTGCTCTACTTCTCATCTCCCCAGCATGGGTAATCTTTCGAAAGTAGAAGCATCGCCTTGCCCTTATGCTATTTTAAAAACCATGCTGTCACAGAAGAAACAAATAGAAGCTGGCAGAACCTGTGCAAACAGACTTATTTGTATATAATGTTCTCATCTCTCAGTAGGAGGTGTCCATGCTCCATAAAATGTCTGAATTCCACAGAAGTTTGGGAAGCTCACTCTGCAGGGTTTACACCGCTCTTGCCTCCTGGGATGTCCTGGTTTCACTTGGTTAATTTCTTGAGATCTACTGCATCCCCCTGTGGGACAGAACAAAATCTCATGACGCAAAGAAAGAGAAGATACACACACAGTGCTCATGCACGCACCCGCACAAACACACACACACACACACACACACACACACACACACACACCCCAAGTCCTTATCGACTAAATGTTACCTGGACTATTAAAGGAGGATAGAGAGTGTTGAGGGATGCATTAATTATACACCAGGCAGCCATCAACTACATTTTGCTTTATAGCATTGATCCGAGTTTTACTATGCTTAGGGAAATTAGCATTTATGTTTATTTGCAGGAAGTGTAGGTGGGAGGGAGTGAGGTTTAGCAGCACTCCAAGCCAACTAAAGCCTGGTCTTATGTCCTAAAATAATCCCCAGTCACTGAAGCAGACAGAGGCCTTCTTTGTCATTAGAAAGAAATAAACGGGAGAGTGAAGTGAAGACATGGAGCTCCAGGTCTCCTTACCTCCTGAAAATACTATTATTTCAATTTGACAGAGAAAAGCCTATTCAAACAGCATCACATTAAGGGAACTTCTCTTTTGGCAAAGTGCTGTTGAGGTTCATTCACCTTGCTCTCATGCAATGGTACTAGGTCAGAGGACTCACCAGTTCTGACTTCTCTCCTGCTTCCAGACATTGGGGTACTGCCTCTGGTCTGCATGTTTACCACTGTGTGCCTAAATATCATGTCTCGTGCCAGTCTTCCAGTTCATATAACCTAACCAGCAGCGCTAATCAAGTTAGTTGTTTCCATTTGTCTCTTGCCTTTGGGAATTTGAGGAAAGTCAGCAGGGCTGCCTGGGGCCTCCCTCTGTTAAGAGTCCTTTCTGGACTATGTAGCTGAGGTCACATGGATGGAAATGGTGGCTATGCAAGCAGGCCTAGTATTTACCAGTCCCAACAGGGTATGAATGACTAAATATCTCTTCAGTTCTGGACTTCAGTATCAATTTTCTAATAGGTTACATTAAGATTTCATAGCAAAAAATTGGAGTAAAGAGAGATAATTTTAAAATCTCAGGTTAAATAAATTTACCACATGATCCAGCTATTCCAATCCTAGGAAACTACCAAGGAAAAATGAAAACATATGTCTATAAAAATACATGTATATGAATGTTTATAACATCTTTATTCATAATAGTCATAAAGCGGAAACAGTTTAAAAGTTCATTAGTCGATACCATGATATTTAGGCACACAGTGGTATCACACAAAGTGTGGTATGTCCATGTAAATGGTATCTTATTCAGTCATAAAAACGTATGAATTACTGATACATTCTACAACATGAGCAAACATAAAAAATATTATGCTAACTAAAGGAAACCAAACACAAAAGACTGCATGTTGCATGATTCCATTTGTATGAATAGCCCAGAAAAGGCAAATTTATAAAAGCATAAAGTAGATTAGGACTGCTAGTAGAACCAGGAATTGATATCAAATTGGCTGTTGAAGGTGATAAAAATGTTCTGAAATTGAATTGTGGCAATGGTTACACAATTCTGTAAATTTATTAAAGATCACTGAATTGTGCAGTTAAAATGAGTGAATTTTATAGTATGCTAATTACACCTCAATAAAGGTATTACAGAAAAAATTTAAGGGTGACATACAACATACGCAACACAGGAGAGCAGGAAAAGGACACTGGGCTGCAAGTTCCTCATGTTCATAGAAATCACATTTTTCCATTTTTCCATTTGTGCACTTTAGCTCATTCATCCCAAATGAGTGCCCAGTATACACTGATTAGCCTAAATTGCCTTTTCATAGGTCTATTTCTTTGCCTACCAAATGTTAGAGAACTCAGGTAGAAAGAATTGGGGAAGAGAAATTACCACCCTACTTTCTCATTTTTTGAAAAGTGTCACGATGAAAAAGTAGACAAAGTATGAACATGAGTATCATAACATTGTACTTTTTTCATATTTTCTTTATACAAGGTATTTGTGTAGCCATTTCTGTAACCTAGGCTAGTATCCCACAACAAGCATATTATATATATATATAAATATATATAATATTTAAATTATTATATATGTGTATATATATTTGAGATCACTGCTTATATGACTGTTGTCAGGATTAGGAATATTATAATTCAGTACACATTCTAAAGTCAACTGGGGAAAAAATTATCCTTGTTGCCTCCAGGGGCATCTGACCCACAGCAGCCATGATGGATGCTTGACTGGCACATGTTTACAGATTGGTGAACATCAGAAACATTTGTTTTATTAGGTAGTTGCATAATAGCCTTTTATTTTTGATTATTTGTGCATTATCAGCAAGCAATGGAGATGTGCTATGTAGGAAAGTTATTATTTGCTAATTTGCTGCTTTTAAAATACACGGCACACTATCTATTATGTATCATGCATTACAATTACAACAACAGTTTAATTAATCACCAGCACCCTGTTTTGTACCAATCTACAGCAGAATTCTGGGTAATGGTGTTGTTTACCATTTAGCAAGTAGCAACATTTCACTCTGTTTCACTACATTAAACTGCTCAAATAAAGCAAACGGATATTGAAAAGAGTTGGCCATCTGCCTTTATTTTCTTTTACTTTTGTTTAAAAAAAACTCTCAAAAGAGAAAGAACACAGCCATGAAACTGATAGTGACAAAAAGCACTCTTTTTTCCCCCCTTTATCAGGTCAGACTCCCATCTAAATGCAGTTCTGATGAATAGTTTAAAAAATAAAAAAGAAGCCTGCTTTGTGGATTTGGAGTGGGTCTCAAGACCAGCCATGAAACCTAATGATTATTTAACGGTGCTGCACTTGAGGCTGGCTTCTGTAAGCCTCCGTTCCCCCCTTTAAGAATTTGATGAATAGGTTTTGTGACAGCCATTTAGGAATAAACAAGAATTCATCAGTCTGCATAAGAAGAAGCCAGTTTATAGATTAAGTTTCCCGAGGTAATTCATGAGGTCAGTCCCATTTAGATGGAGACTATTAGGGCCTGGCTCTCAAGAGTGGCCATAGAGGGAGTCACTCCAAATGGACCCCGATCACACAAAGCCCCCTTTCAGGGAGAAGACTGCCATTTTTATGACCCTGCTGCTAGGACGCACATCAACTTGTCACTGTGCAGATCTGCTAGGGCAAGACCTCATCACTCTATTAAAGAGCTCTGTGACCCTATTGATTTGAAGTATTTAAAGCAGGGGTGAAGTTCAAAGCAATTTCTTTTCTATACTATTACTCAGTCTCTCTGTGTCTTGGCTCTAAAACATCTGCTGTCAGTTCCTTTCTGTTGTCTGACTCTGGAATCTGTCACTGGAGAACAGAGTAGTTTTATTTAAAATAAATTGGATTCCTTTTCAGTTTTCAGCATTTCACATTGTGATCAATGGTTTATGTTCCTTCATCTGCCAGGAGACTTAACTGTAAGTATATCCTTTTATGTCTCTTTAGGGCAAGACTGAAGCAGCATTGCCTTCTGAGGTTTTATAATAGAATCAAGTTTTAGAAGTAGGTAGCAGCTACCAGCTCCTCTAATTGGCCAATCAACAAAAATAACAACCTTTCATTAAAAAAAAAAAATACAGCAAGAAGGTAAGAGTGGAAAAAAATGCATCTCCAACCGTGGCTCAGGACTCAGATGCTAACAGTATCATTTTTACTTTTATTTGCTCCAAGAAATGAAAACAGAGTAAACAACTCAGTTATTTTTAAATGTCAGCAGGTAAGGCAAAACTGGGAGCCAGTTTTGAAAGGTGTTTTGCAAAACAATGCAGACTGCCATACTTGTTCCGTGGAAACGGCAGGATCCAGAACACATTTTGAATGGTTAATAATACATTAGATATTGTGCATGCATTTCCGAAAAGATAGTAGGAAACTAGTAGCCTTTCGCTGGCTTGCTTGGGATGCAGGCCTGGCTCTTTGGTTGATTCTATCCAGTGTTACTAAGAAATTTATTTGAAATGTCATACCTGAGTCAAAACATTATATTAAAAAAAACACTCAAGTTGATTTTTTAAAATAACTAATTTTTAATCATGGACAAAGAAAATAATACAAAAAAGAATTAGTGTACAGTTTGACATTGTTACCAACAAGTTCAGAAAGTCACTTAAAGTCATTTATGCTCCTGGTCTTTCATGTGCAGACCAGAGGTATCCAATGATAATTGTAGCACAAAGCATTTCATTTCTGAAAGTCTTGTTTTTCTTTTTAAATCTCACTCTGTCGCCCAGGCTGGAGTGCAGTGGCATACTCATGGCCACCCCAGCATCAACTTCCTGTGCTCCAGTGATCCTTCCGCCTCAACCTTCCAAGTAGCCGGAACTACAAGCCCGCACTGCCACATCTGGTTTGTTTTTTTTTTAATTGTAGAGTCGAGGGCTCGCCAAGTTGCCTAGGCTGGTCTCAAACCAGCGGGCCCAGGCAATCCACTCACCTCGGCCTCCCAAAGTGCTGGGATTACATGCTGAGACACCAAGTCTGCCCCTGAGAGTCTTTATTTAAAAAGTCTTTTATTATCCCATAGGCCTCAGTGAGAACAGTATTTCTCAAACAGAAAACATTCTCAGAGTCAAGTTTTCACCTCTCTGCACTATCTCCCGATTCTTCATGCTCATCCATGACAGGTCTTCCTGGCTCTGGTTAGAGCTTTGGTCAGGCTTCCAAGCCGGTGGGGTGTTTCTTCTCCCTTCGTATGTAGCTTGTGGGAAACTGAAACCTTACTCAACATGCCTTCTACAGCCTTCTTTTCAAACCCAGTATTCTCTTCTCTTAATGTTGCTTAATGTCTTCCCAGTCACTTAATTCTTTCCCTACATCCTATGAATTGCCTGCTCTCATAGAATCTACCGCTGAATTTACTTTAAGATCAAGGTCATCTCCACTCAAACATGCAGTACCTTTTACCAATCATTGCTTCCAAATTGAGTCATCAGGGTTTAGACATTTTTCACTCTGGATTGACCCTCGAACCCAGCTTTGATGGAGTCACTGCACCATAAAACTTCCAACTGTTCCCCAGAATCTAGGAAAACAAAACCCAATTCCTTCACCCTGGCATTCAGAGGTCCCTTGTTCTGTATTCCTTGGCCTGTTCTATGCTCCAGACTAATGAAGCCATTGGCCATACTGCCCTTTGTTTCTTCTCCCTCCATAGGCTCCCCCTAAGGAAGTCCATCTACTCCCAAGACTTTAGAGGTCATCCATATACTACAGACTTCTAGCTCCAGCACCACCTTCTCCCATGACCTCAGACAGTTGCCTCTCAGTAAATCCACCAAGTTGCTCAAACCAGAAGATTCCCTTTCCCTCATCCCTAAGGTCAGACCAACTGTTGTCCTATATTTTTCTCTCATCTTCACATTTAGCATTCTTACTGCTTCCACTCTGGTCAAACATCCTTTCCAGTTTCAACTCTGAAACATTCTGACCCAGGACTTAGTTCAAGAGTCAGTTCCCGGAGGGAATGGTTATCTCTGCTTTGAGACTACCTGTATTATATGACATATCAGGGTTTTATATTTATTTGTAGGAACTATCTCATATAGAGTCACTAAAAAAATGCTTATTAAATAAGCAAATGAGCAGTCAATCCTAGCAAGAGGAAACAGAACTGAGTCATCCCCCTCTAATTTAGAATAATGCAGAATTAATGCCTCAGTTAACTAATGTAATCTTAAAAATAAAGATTGATCATGTTTACCTCAAAATTTAACCCATTTTCAGTGTGATTTTTTTTTGTTTTTTTGAGTTGGAGTTTCACTCTGCCACCCAGGCTGGAGTGCAGTGGCACGCACCCGGCCACCACAGCCTGGACCTGCTGGGCTCCAGCAACCCTTCTGCCTCAGCCTTCCAAGTAGCCAGAACTACAGGCGCGCTCTACCATGCCCAACTAATTTTTTTTTATTTATTGTAGAGACGAGGTCTCACCAAGTTGCCCGGGTGGGTCTCGAACCCGCAGGTTCAGGCAATCCACTCGCCTCAGTCTCCCAAAGTGCTGATATTACAGGCTGAGCCACTAAGCCCGGGCATTTTCAGTGTTTATACAATTTATTATAAATCCTTTTATCTTTAGGCTTATAACAGTTTACTTTTATTCTAACTTTTCTTCTTTGCAAATGTGTCATGCCTGTGGATTACAGAGACATAAGAAAGACAACTGTATTATTTATTCAATAGTATTAAAAAAAATAGTGTGTCAGACAATGCAGTATGTTGAGATCTTGTCAATCACAACATAGTGTAGGTTTTTTTCCCCTTTGTAGCTTGAAATATGTGTCCTTTCCAGCTTTTTTATTTTTTACATTTTTCAGAACATAAATTGTACTACTATAGCTCTGAGGTCAACAGTAAGTGCACTGGTTCAGGTATCCCTGAGAATTTTCAATAAAGATAGCACAAAAGATTTGAAGGAGGTAATAGTTTATGTTCAGAGGAAGTAAGTAATAAATGACATTTGACACTATTTCTTATACCTTTAATTTGAATGGAAAGAGAGAGAAGAAACTCATAGGTGTCAATAGAAACAGGACATGGTGAAGAGTTGACATCATCTTGATTGTGCAGTGCTGAATATGTTGAAATTTATGACATGTATTCAAAGGGAACATTTCAGAAAGGAACTAGAATTTGATGGACCAACTGTGCTCCATACAAAGAAAAATAGGATGATAAGAGAAAACATTTCTGTCCACAAAGAACTGCTTCTTTCATATTCAACTACCTTTGTTATGAAAGTCTAAATGTGAAGTTTGCCCAACTACCAACTCACTCTCTTTGCTAATCTAACACTTAACACATTCTACACCAGGAAAAAAATGATCTTGTTTATTTTTTCAAAAAATGATTTGAATCTCAGAGTAGACACAGAGAAAAAAACTTCAAGTGAAAATATGGATGTCTTATAGATTATTTTTATTTTCTGCATATGCACAAGTAAGACATTGATGAAAGACCAGAAAAAATAGAAACTTGCTCTTCTAAAAAAAGATAAAAAGTACTTAGTGAATTAGGTGGAAGAAAGTTATATTTCTTAGTAAATCTCCCATGTATCTAATCCCAAATTCTGCCATTGTATATGTGGATCTTTTACTAAAGTCTATATTTTTTTCTGTAATAAATTATATCCTGGATATCCATTTTATGCAAGTGCATATGACTTGTAATTCTAAATATTAAGTACTTCTGTTACCATAAAAAAAGACAATGGCTATGATATCTAATAAAATCATAAATAAAAATGTTTTCCCATTTCTGAGAATAAGTGATTAAACCTGTAAAGTTAAGTTAAATGCTTTCTGTGAAATTGTTAGTGAATTACCAAGAAAGAAAAACATTCATTGCTTTTTGTTTGTTTGTTTGTTTGTTTTTTAGAGTCAGGTCTCACTCTGTCACCCAGGCACAATCATGGCTCACTTCAGGGCTCAGGTGATCCTTCTGCCTCAGCCGCCCAAGTAGCTAGAACTAAAAGGGCACCATGCCTGGCTTATTAGTATTATTATTATTATTTGTAGAGACGAGGTCTCACTATGTTGCCTAGGCTGGTCTTGAACACCTAAGTTCAAGTTCAAGCAGTCCTTTCACTTTGGCCTTCCTAAATTCTGGGATTACAGGCATAAACCACTATGCCTGGCCTCATTCTTTGCTTTGACTAGTATAATTCAAACATCTCAATATAGATTTTCGTTCTTTTTTGTTCTTGTTTTAAAAGATATTGAAGAAATAACATGAAAAACAATTCAGAATTTATAAGCCATTCTATTTATAGTTTAAAGATGCTATTGTTTATAAACTGTTTATGGTACAACGGAAAGAACTCAGTATGTAGAGGCAAATATTCTTTCATCCAAAGTTTAAACACATCTTTACTTTTTGTTATTGATGTGATTGTTTCTAATGGAAAGCATTGGAGAAAATGATGAATAAAGCCAAGCCCCTATATTCAAAGAGCTTAAAGTCTAGCAGACAGACAAAAAAAATAATTCAACAATTTAATTAATAAATTTGATTTTTAAAATCTCTTATTAGTACTAACAGGCAACATACAAACACTTTACTAGGAGTTGATTTTAAATGTATTTTTTAGGCATGGCTATAATGTTTAGCCTAATAGGTTTTGTTTTAACATATGAAGGTTGATGATTCAATTCTTTAATATTATCAACATTTCAGCATCCTTTTATATTTCTTCTGTGTTCTCTTTGTCATGTGACTTTCATCTCTGAGTGTGTCTACAACTTTGGATGTAAAGATACCATTCCACCTCCAAGTTCACTTATTTTTTCTAGACAACAAGAAGAAAATATCAAGAAGGGAAGAACAGGAATTACATCAAAAAAACAGAGGTTTCACAGAAATCCCCAGCAATAAATTGCTTATATTTCATTGGCCAGAATTATAACATGTGGCCACTCCTAAATGTAAGAGTGTCTTGAAGATATTATTCCTCAGCTAAACAAAATCAGGACTCTACTTATAAGAAAATGAGTGTGGATATCAGTCAAATAGTGAGAGGTCTTGGCATTGAAATCCACTGAAAGTCTTGCCATTGAAATGAAGAGCTTACAACTTCCCAACTCTTACATTCTTCTATATGCTTAGAACTCAGGGTATGAAACCCAGCCAGAAGGAACCTTACTCTGGGCTTGCTCTGGAGGACCCTGATCTGGCCCTCCAAAGTCATGCCCTTCTTTAAGGGAGGGAAGTTTACTGGACCAAGGGGAAATGTCTATACAAAGCCATATCCCCACCCATTTCAGATCTGTCCTTATACTCGGGTCAAGAAATTACCTGCCCAAAGGTCTGAGAACTCCCTTCCGTGGCCTGGGTGTATCTTGCCCTTGGGTCAGTTTTTCAGAAGTCTAATTTCACCATTGATGTGAATGTTCCTATGCCAGAGAGGAGACCAAGGGACAACTATTTGCAAAAGCTGTCGCCAGAGCTTGGACATGCAAGCGGGTTGTTTATAAGTATGCATGCAAAGAAGTTCATAGGGCAGGACAGAACCAAAGATGAAAAAAGGGGAGTATGCCGTGGGAGAGGAACTTGAGGAACTTAAGAAGAAACTCTCGGGGTATGAACTCTGAGGAGTTCAGGAATTCTGAATTCAAACGGGGTTTTCTGATTTTCATAAAATTGTACTTAGCATGGTAGCAGGATAAGATATAGTGTGTTGAAATTTTGGGTAACTGACTTATAATTTGTATTAAACATGTGATATGTGGGTCTCCATTTGTATTCTTGTCCCAGTCATACAAATGTTAGGAGTAGACAGGACCAAAAATCCATGGACTCTGAAAGAGTGAGTCCTTATCTCCAAACTGACATTAATTTAGTGCTTACTTTGAGAATTTGGACACTGAGATCTGACTGTAGTTCGGGTATACTTCTAAACATTTAGATAAATAATAAAACCAGTGATCCTAACTAACCTGATGGATATTTTATGAAATCCAGCTAAGTGTGCTTATTGACTGGATATTATCCATTCTTAATTCTTACTATCTCATGGAGAAGCATGCCTCCCTTAAGTTAATTCAGTCTCATACATGGAGTAATTCAATTTACAGTTGACCCTGAACAGCACAGAGGTTAAGACACTGACACTCCCTGCCATACATTTGAAAATCCACATCTTGTCCTAGCACTGTGGTTCATACCTGTAATCCCAACACTTTGGGAGACCAAGGCAAGAAGATGGCTTTAGGTGAGAAATTCAAGACTGGGCAACATAGTGAGACCTCATTTCTACAATTAAACAACAACAAAAAAAATGAGATGCGTGTGGTGGCTTGAACCTGTAGTTCTAGCTACTTGGGAGGCTTAGGAAAGAGGTTCACTTGAGCCCAGGAGTTCAAGGCTATGGTGAGCTATGATTGTACCACTGCACACCAGCCTGGGTGACAAAGTGAGACCCTGCCTCAAATCCACGTCTAACTTTTGACTCTCTCAGGGCTTAACTACTAATAGCTTATTACTCACCAGAAAACTTACTGATAATATAAACAGGTGATTAACACATATTTTGTATATTATATTTTATATACTGTGTTCTCGTGTTTGTTTTTTGAGTTGAGGTCTCACTCTACTCTCCAGGCTGGAGTTTAGTGGCATCATCATGCCTCACAGCATCCTCAATCTTCTGGGCTCTGGTGATCCTTCCACCTCAAGCTCTCAAGTAGTCGAGACCACCGTGTCCAGTTAATTTTTTTATATTAATATTTTTATAGAGATGATTGCTATGCTGCCTAGGCTATCTTGAATCTCCTGGGCTTAAGCAATCCTCCCGCCTCAGTCTCCCAAATGCTGGGATTAAAGACATGAGTCACCACACCGGGCCTATATCTTCCTCCTCATTGTCTTCACTTATTGAGTAGGCTGAGGAGAAGGCGGAAGTTGAGGAGTTGGTCTTGCAGTCTCAGGAGTGGCAGAAGCAGAAGAGGTAGAGGAGGAGAAAGGGGAACAGGAAAGGCAGGTACACTTAGTGTAACTTTTATTGAAAAAAATCCACATTTAAGTAGACCTGTATAGTTCAAATCCATGTTGTTTAAGGATTAACTGTAATTTACTTAATTAAAATAGCAACTAACATTAAAAGGAGATAATAATTATATCATCATCATCATAGAAGATTCCATCTTGAACACTCACAATTCATTTAAACAACAAATATTTCATAGTTCCCCAATATATGCTCAGAACTGTTCTAGATCCTCAAGATATAATTATTAAAAAACAAACAAACAAACAGGTAAGGTATGTGCAAGAACAGTTACCAGTAGGAACTGAGACATTTTTGAAATTCAGACCTTGACCTCGATATATCTAAGCAGGAGTCTATTGCCCATTTGAATGAGAAAAACTATAATACCTTTCATTTTGGCCCAAATCAGTTTCCCATAGTCACTAAAAAATAATAAAACACTTTTAAAGAAATAAGAACTATCCAGTTAGAATGCAAAATACAAAAAACATCTCTTCATCACCAAGTATTAGTATGGTTTCTAATAAGTTGAATCTTTATAAGCAATAACACAGATTTTCTTTGCACAACAACTTGGGAAACACACCATACACAACCTCTTGGATGATATGGCATACATTTCAAAAGTCAACAAATAATTCTGCTTCCAGCTAGTACCAAACCAGTTTTCTCACCATAAACAATGAGAAACCGCATAAAAAACATGAAACAGCAGTTTCGTACATTGGATAACAGGCAGCTGTTTTCCCTAAGAGAAAGGAAATGAGATGAAACTACAGTCCCCAGTCTGCCTGGAAACACTTTCTGAACCATAGTGCAGAAAGGAGGAGCCCAAACAGAAGACAGAAGACTTGGGGAGATGAGGGAGCAGAGATCTGCATTTAGGAAGTCCAAGTTAGCTAAAATTTTAGAACAGAGAAACGAAGGAAAGGAGACTTCACAAAGAGTTCCAGAAGTCAGCACAAGGATCCCTTCAAATCATTGGCTGAATATCAGTCTGCATAGTCACAGAATGAGACTCCAAAAGGCAGATGAGGAACAACTCCTGGGGACAGAGCAACTACCAGGAAAATGTAGGCTGATAATTCTCAGAGCTCACATAAGAGAGGGAGATGATCAGTTCTGGTCAGTCTGAGTGGAAAGGCTACATTGAAACCAGCACATTCAGCAGTATGTCTATATACTATCAATAAGCAATAAAAGATAAAAATGAACAAAATACTATTTTAATAGCATCAAATATATGAAATCCCTAGGGATACATTTGGCAAAAATGTGCAAGCACAAGGAGTAATTTTTTAGCTTTTTTTTTTTTACACTAAAAACTAAACAATATTAGAGGATCCTTAAATAAATGGAAAAATATATGATGACCTTGGATTAGAAGACTACCTATTGCTAAAACTTCAATTCTCCCTACATTAATCTATGGATTCCATGCAATATTAATTACAGTCTTGATAGGCTTACTTGTAGAATTTGATATGTTTATTCTAAATTGTATAGAGATGCAAGAATTTAAAATAGCCAAAACACATTGTAAAAGTAGAACAAAGTTAGAGAATGTACACTAGTGGATTGTAGGGTGTGTTTTAAAGCTCTAGGAATCATGACGATGTAGTACTAGGGTAAAGACCAATATAAATAAACAAAACAACTTAGGGTATTAGTAAATAGACCCACACATATATGGTCATTTGATTTTTAGCAAAGATGTTAGAGCAATTCCATGAGGAAGGAACGTCATCTTCAGCAAATAGTGTTGTAATAATTACAGCTACATGCAAGAAAAATACATTTCAGTTTTTTACACAATAATGTATTCAAAGTGGATTACAGGCCTAAAGGTATGTCAAAAATATTACAGTTCTTGAAGAAATTAGGATTTGCTTAAACAATAATTTATTAAATAGGGCATAGAAAGATCAAAATCATAAAGTAAATTATTGATTATTTGCACTTCAGCCAAATTAAAAACTCTGTCCTGCAAAAGACAGTGGTTTTAAAAGATGATAGGTAAGTTGAAGGAAAGGAGAGGGAAAATAGTTAAAGAACTAATAAATGAATCTAACAGTCACAAGATGCTAGGTCAATATGTAAGAATCAATTGCATATCTATATATTAAATACGCAATTGGAAAATAAAATCTTAAAACAATAAACATTTTCAGTATATATAAAAGTATAAAATATTTTAAAATAACTTCAAATAAACACTTGTGAGATAAAAACACTAAAAACCATACAACTCTCCTAAATAAAATCTCAAAAGACCAAAATAAATGAAGCAAGAACACAGTCACAGACTGGAAAATGCAACACCGTGGACAAATCTATTCTCCTCAAATTATTTTATAAATTCCATTTATTCTCAATTAAAATCTCTGCAGACTTTTCTGTAGAAATTGACACTATTATCCTAGAATTTACATGGAATGCAAAGAAAAAATGATGAAGCAGAGATCTGAATCTAGAAAGCCCAAGATAGTAAAAACTTGTGGGACAGAGAAACAAAGGGGAGGTAACTTCACAAAGAGTTCCAGAAATCTGAACAAGTATCCTTTAGAATCATCCCATAGAAAATTAAAAATTGTTTTTAAAAAGATAGAGTGAGAAGAGTTACACTATCTGATTTCAATACTAAATATAAACTGTAATAATAAAGAGAATGATTTTAACAAAAGTCCAGTGAGACCTATACATCAATGGAACACACTAAAAAAATTTAGATTTTTGACAAAGGTGACAAGGTAGTTCAGTGAGAAAAATATACTTTTCAATAAATTGGGATGATAAAACTGGTTCTCTATCTATTGAAAAAAGCTCTGTTCCTTATATAATACCACAGGCAAAATTGTCTTTAAATAAATCACAAACATAAAATCCAAAACTGCAATATTTTTAAAAGAAAACATCGTTTTGGTTTTGGTTTACTCAAAAATGCCTCATATAAGGCCTCTAAACACTAACTATAAAAGAAAGAAAATCAATAAATTTGACTTCATTAAAATGAAAAAACTTTGCTGTTTGAAACATACCATAGAGAAAGATCATAATTTTGAAGAAAATATTCCCAATACATGGCTACCAAGAAATTGTATTCAGAAAAAAATATAGAACTCCTATAACTCAACAACAACAAAAAGGCTTTTAAAAAACTTTTAATGGGCAAAATATTTGAACAAGAACTTCATGAGTGAATAAACACATACACATGTGGTTAATAAATGTATGATAACTGTCTCAATAGAATCAGTTATCAGGAAAATAAAAATAAAACCATAATAACTACAAAGATATACTGATATATGCACATTATAATGGTTAAAAGTAAGAAAAGTGACAATGCTAAGTGCTGTCAAAGACATGGAACAATTCTTCCACATTGCTAAGAAGGCTTGAAATGATACAACCATATTGAAAAATAGTTTGTCAGTTTGTTTTAAAGTTTATAGAAGAGTCATTCTATGACACAACAATTCTACTCCTAGGTATTTATGCAAGAAAAATGTAAACGTATTTTCAGAAAAGGTTTTATTTGAATGTCCATAGCAGTTTTTCCCACAATATCAGCTGGAAAAAAAATGTTATCTTGAAAAAAATATATATATACACATGTGTATTCTAAAGTTTGGGTATTAAAAATCCAAAAGACATCGTACTGGAAATGAGTGAATGGGGAGACATTTCAAAAAGTACCCCTGTATTCTATGTTATCCTTATAAGAATATCTCTCAATGTACATCCCTAAGAGTAATAGACACACAAGAAAAATAAAAATCTTTGATCAAATAAGTTTGAGAATTCAACAAACTTCTAAAAAAATATTTTCGGGTTTTATTTGAAGGCACTCAGAATTATATCCCTGACAGTTACTTTAACAAGCTCGTAGGGCAGTAAAGCAGAATTCACCATATGTAAAAACATTTCTAACTTTAGACAATAAAATACTTGTGCAAAAGTGGAATAAATAATAAAACAGACACTTTCGTGTACCGTGCTAGGAGTCAGGTTGTATTCCAAGTGCTATATGAATATCAAGTTGTTTAATATTCATCTAAAATGAAGATTAGAGGTAGACGGTTCTAAAATCGGTTCAGAAACACCACAAAATCAGGGCCGTGTGTCAGAATTTCTGTAGTTTTCTGACCTTTCCTTCTTGGTTGCCCCAGGAATACCACAGCTCAAAGGATCACGTCTTCATGTGCCATGTTCAAGTCAGGAAAAAAGGGAATAAAATAAGAAGGTGCTGTGCCATATTGATCTATCTATTTATTTCTTCTAACAGAAATTAAAATTGTTTCTGAAATGTACTAGATTTCTCTTAGCATTTCAGAACTGGGTCTCATGTATATTCATAGCCCAGGAGCTGCACTTCCCTTCCCTGAGATTATAAGTTCTTTTCCCACTAAATGATTTTTTTCAAATGTATATATATTATATTCATATTACAAAGAGAAAAAAACATAATTCCAAATAATAACAAAACATGGGCTGTGTTTCAAGAAAGAAGGTGGAGGAGAATTTTTATTAGACAAGTCTTCATAATGTCATTCTTTTAGATATCCACACATCACATATCAAAGACTCCAAAACATGCTGCAATATGTATACTTCACTTTACCTAAATAGACATTTCCAAAATAAGATACAAATGGCTAAGAGGTATATGAAAAAATACTTAACACTACTTATGAGGGGAATGCACATCAAAGCCATAATGAGATATCATCTCACCCCAGTTAGAATGGCTATTACCAAAAAGACAGAAAAATAACAAATGTTGGCAAAGGTGAAGAAAAAGGAGAAAATTTAACCCCTGTTGGTGGAATGTAAAGTAGCATAGTCAGTACGGAAATCAGTATGGAAGTTTCTCAAAAAACCAAAACAGAATTCCCATATGATCTAACAATCCCACTGCAGGATATATATCGAAAAGAAAATCGGCATACTGAAGAGATGTCTGCAGTCCCCACGTTATTTCAGCATTCTTCACAAAGGCTAAACTGTGGAATCAACATTAGTGTCCACCAGTGGATAAATTGATAAAGAAAATGTGGTACATCCACATAATGGAATATTATTCAATCACAAAAAGAAGGAAATTCTGCCATTTGCAGCAATATAGATAGAAGTGGTAGTCATTATATTAAATGAAATAAACCAGACACGAAAAGACAAATACATGTTTCTCATGTCACATGGAAGCTAAAAAAGTGAATCTCATAGAAGTAGAGAGTAGAATAATATTTACTAGAGTCTGAGAAGGAAGGGTATGAAGACAAGTTGGCTAATAAGTGCAAAATACTGTTAGACAGAAAGAATAAGTTCTAGTATTCAATAGCATGATAGGGAATTACAGTTAATAATAATTTATTGTATTTTTCAAAATAACTAGAAGAGGATTTTAATGTTCTCAACACAAAGCAAAGATGAATGCTTGAAGTAATGAATACGTGGGTATCCCAATTATCCTGATTTGAACATTACACATTGTATACCACTATCAAAATATCACATATACCCCAAAAGATGTACAACTGTGATACATCGATGAAAAATAAATATGCTTCACTTTGTTTAATTAGCTTTCCAAAATATTTTCTCACAAAACTTTTTTTTTCACATAATATTAATAGTTGTGCCCTTACTAGTTCTGTCAAATAGAATTTTCTATGTGGCTGGAAATGTTTTTTGTATCTCCACTGTCCAATATGGCAGTCCCTAGCTACATTATGAACACTTGAAATATGACTTGTGCAAGTGAGAAAGTGAATTTATAATTTTTTAAGTATTTAAAATTAAAATTTAAATAGTCACAATGGCTAGTGCTGCCATATATTGGATAGTACAACTCTAAAACCATGTCTATTGCAAAGGTTGCATATTTGGAGGAACCACTGTATAACAATAATGTTATTTCCAGCACAGGATGAAAATCAAGTTCAAAGTGGTTACATGATTTGGACAAAAATCACCACCCAGTGAAAATAGAGGGAGGGTTTAAACCCAAATAAACTCAAATTAGCAAGTTCTAAACATCATGTACCTTCTATTGTTCTATCCTGCCTTAAAGAGGCT
>NW_007245712.1:0-7112 GCF_000164805.1 Carlito syrichta
TGCGGGACTCGCCGCCCGCAGGCTCCGCGCGGCACTCCCCACCCCCTCTTCACACACGCACTCCGTGGGGTGCGTCGACCCCGTAGCTCAGAGGGGGAAGCTGCTGAGAACGTCTTGAAGCACAGAGGATCGGGGGCGAGCCTCGCAGCTGGGATGCGTGCTCCCACGCTGAGTCCGCTTACGCGGAGGTGCAAGCCAGCCCAGAGCGAGGTATAAGGGCCCTTCTCAAAATCCAAGAAGAGAACCTCGTTAGAAAGGAAAAAAAGAGGAAGAAAGGAAAGAATGAATGAATGAAGAGGAAGAGTGAAGATCAGAGAGGAAGCTGGAGAGGGGAAAGGGTTTTCTCCTTCCTTTCTCTTCCTGGTGACTTGGGCCCTCAGAATCTCGTAGAAGAAACGCGCGAAGTGCCCCGGCGCGTGCCCAGTCGCCAGCTACTGCTTCGAAAACCCATGCTCGTCTCTTCGCCCCGCTCTTAGGCACAGCCCAGACTGGTAAAAAAAAAAAAAAAAAAAAAGGTCCAAAAACGGGGCGAAATGGGACACAGACTCCGAAGCAGGGAAACGAAAGCAGGGAGCATCCGCGTCTTCCCTCTCCAGCTTCTCACCCGCGTTTTCGGGCGAATACGAGGGGCGGGCACTGCGCTGGGGAAAGTTTGTCCCACCCGCGTTTCGCAGCTGCCTGCGAGGAGAGGAGGAGGAGAGGGAGGCTCGAGTTAGGAGCCTGCGGCCGCAAGAGGGACTGAGCCGGCGCCGCGCTTACCTCGCAGTCCTCGTACTTGATATTATCCGTCAGTTTCCAAAGCATTTTCATGGATCGGCGTGAACGGATATGCCCCTCTCCGCCTCGCACCCAAGTGGAGCTACTCTCTGGATAAGCGCAAAGTGCCGGCTGCCGGCGGTGAGCGCTGGAGGAGGAGGGAGAGGAGGAGGGCGAGGAGGAGGAGGGGGAAGAGGTGAGGAGGAGGAGGGCGAGGAGGAAGAGGAGGGCGAGGAGGAGGAGGAGGAGGAGGGCGAGGAGGAGGAGAGAAGGGAAAGAGCTCCCGTGTGCGCTCGGAGATCTCCCTCTAATGGTAGAAACTTTTCCCTTTTCCAGCTCTTTACCAACAACCTAATCGTCTCATTAGCATATCAACAATAGTCCAATTGCTCGCCAGTACCACAATCTGCCGCCGGCCGCTGCGACCCAGGTATAAAGGCCTCTCCAAGCCGCGAACTTGCTGCTAGAGCGCACGCCTGCCTGCTCGCTGATGAAGCCTTCCCAGAGCTGCGCCCGCGCTCTTGCCCCCGCGCGTCCCCACTCCAGCCCAATTCCACCCTATTCCCCTCCCCGCTCCCTTCCTCTTCTCCAGAGACACCCTCTGCAAAGCCCAGCACTGGCAATCCCCGAACGGCCACGCCTGGGACCGGGCTTCGAGCGCTTCTTCTCTACCCCTGCTGCCACTATCCGAGCCGTCCTTTTGGCCTCGTGCAATTTTATTAGAAATCATTATCCCTTTCGCAATTAAAATATAACCACCAAATCAAGACCGGCGAAGTCACTCCAGGATTTTTGCCCAACAAGAGATCGCCTCCGCTCGCGGCAGCCAGCCCCTCGGGCCGCAGCGCCTTGGGAGTTTTATTGGCTTTGCGCTTTCACCCAGGTTGGAGATTCTGCCAAAGGACTCCGGTCGCCTGGCTGGGGTTTGCGATCCCTTAATTGCGGCGTGTAAAATAAAAAGTTGTGCCCTGGAGAGTTTACTTGACAGCTCCAGGGGTTAGATAATTTTCCTCCCGTTTGTGTGAAGTTAGGGCCAACTGACAGTTCAGCTCGGTGTTGGGGCTGAGGGTTCCTAGATGCGACATGGACAAGAATACGGAACTTCTGTGAAGACACACGACCGCTTCTGGAGTTGAGCGGAGATGCAGACATGTGTGCGCCTGCAAGTCTAGATACCCTCTCATGCATGCATCAAAATAAATCACTGGGAACCAACTCTTAGCTGTGTTAATCTGCTCCAGTTTTCCCAAGATTCCCCTTTTTAATTAAAGCAGGGAGAGTTCCTTCATGACTTGGTGATGTTACTGACGCGGGCGCGCTCGCAACGCAGAGCCTGGCTGACGTGGAACCCTGAGGCCCGGGAGCCATCTCCTTGTCCAGGTTGGTCAGTACAGGCTCTCGGGCTCCACATAGGGGCCTGCTGGCTCCAACGGGGCTTTTTCCCTTTCCGTTTTAGCAATTTACTTATCGATTTATTCATTTTAGTAAGGAAATCAAAAAAGATCTAATGTGATACTTTGAAATACAGAGTAATTTCTCCAGCCAAATTTCCTCAATTGTCCTCCCCCAAAAAGTCTCTTGTCTTTTCTCACCGTTAAATAGCCAAAACTTCCCCCAACAACACTAGTTCCCGCCTCAGAGTTGTTCTAGTAAGAACCTCTGATTCATCTGGGCCTGTTGTTCTAAAGTCTCCAGGCCTCCCAGGGCTCCACAGACGGTCCCAGCAAGGAAGTGGAGCTGTCTGAAGGCGAGCATTCCCCAGCAGGTGGAGTGAAAGCAGGAGGAGGGAGGAGCCCCCACTCCACCCACAGACGCAGAGGGGCACTGCACCCTCCAGAAGACCTCGGCAAAGTCCCCAGGCCAAGCAGAGTAGGCCCAAGGTCCTCCCAACAGCTAGAGCAAAGCTAGAGCTGGCAAGGGCTTCAGAACTGTCAGGAGCCCTCCCTGTGGCCTGGGCACTCCCTTCCCCCACCTGAACGTGAGCACAATCCCTTGACTGAGCTGGGCTTGGAGCTTGGCAGTGCCCTCCACCCAGAGAAATGGTCACCTTCCAGTGCTAGACCTTGCAGGGCTGCCCAAGTCCTCCCCCCCCCCCCCCCCACTTAGTGTCTTGAAGTCAGGATCTGGAATGCAGGGAGCACCCACACTTTCCCAGCAGGGGCCACAGCCTCAGAGCAGACCAAACCTCAGGTCTTCGCCCCGTAGACGTCGCCACCGTGTGTTTAAAGGAACTCTCAACGTCCTGTTTGAGGGCTGGGGAAGGGGCCCTTCTTCGGCAGCCCCACCTCGCCCTTTCCCTTCCTCTGTACCTGCTCCCCACAGATCTCCGGCTCCGCACCCGCCGAGGTGGCTAAACTGTTGTCGTATTCCCACCGAGGGCGCCATTGAGGTGCAGATTGGGAACCGCCAGCTCCGCGCCGCCGCCCGCGGTGTAGGCGCTGATGAAAGAGCCGGGCCTGCGCTTGGGTCGCCCCTGGAGCCCGCCGAGCGGCGTTTGTGCGAGCGTCATTACCACTCTAAGTCGCTTCATTGCATGTCAATGCTCCGGCCTGGCCAGAACCCCAGGACAGCAGCGCCAGGCCAGGGCGTGGGAGTCGGGAATGGAGGCCGGATGTGGGGGCGAAGAAAGGGCGTCCAGGGGAAGGGCAAGGAGCAGTGTGAGAGCGACGCGGAAAGAAAGCGTCGATGGGGGGCCCGAGTTCCACGGGATTTTCCTCCATTGTCACTGCCCAGTGGGAGAGGGAGCCAGGCAGGCCCAGCCCAGCGGGTGGGGACCCTCCTGCCCCAAATCCACTGGCCTCACCTGAGATCCAGGCCCTGGCCCCTGCCCAACCGTGAGCCCCCGGGGGGCCCAGGCCGGGGCTCCCTCCCTCCCCACCTCAGGCTGCAATGTCGCCGATTTCAAACCTGAATGCGACCCACTGGAGGCTCAGTCCCAGGCCCAACCTGTGCTGGAGGCTCTTCTCACCACCTGGGAATCCCGCAGAGAATTTCGCTGGGATTTAGGAAGAAAACCCCAAAGACTGCTGCCAAAGGACACCCCCAGTCTTCAGCCTCCAAAGAATAAAGTTAGGAAGGGATTAGATCGCTCAGGGTCAGGGAGGGAAAGGTGTGGATTCCCTGGATTTGTGTTTGGTGAGGGGTTTGCATCCTTAAACTACAAAGTTTAACCTCGGGGATGAAGCTCCATTTAGTGAGGTTTAACTGAGGAGAGGGCTAGGAAAGAGCGCGCTCTTAATGAAAGTAACGAGGATAAAGAAAAAATACAAAATGGAAAACGCCTTTCTTTCTCCCACTCCAGAAAACGTAGTGAAGACTGGACTTCTCCGAACTTTCTTTTTCATGGCCTAAGTCTGAAATAAGAAAAATAATTCGCCCCATGAGGAAAAGGGCCTCGATTTTTCTTTGAGAAGGGCAGGCGTTTGGTTCTGATTTTCCTGCAGCTTTTGGGCACTCAGAATCTCGCCTTAACCAGGCCTCGCTCGACTGGGACAAAAACAGGGCCTCGCTGTTCTGCTTATGAAATATCCACCTTGCCAGGGACGCCCTGTTTCTAGTAGGGAAAACGTCTGGAAGTTGGTAGTAGAGCGCGGGGCAAATGCTTCCGTGACTGGGGTCGGAGTCCGGGACACAAAAAGGACAAGACTCCAACCTAGTGAGCCTTGTTTTGCCCGGGGCCTAGCAGGGCCGAGGTCGACAGGCGTGGGTTTCGGCAAATTCGCGACCCCCGGCCACTTCGCCCACCACTCGCACACTCCCCCACGCGTGGCGCGAGCGGCGAAGCCCCGCTTCAGGAAGCAGACTGAGTGGGTAGCTGAACTTTGAACAAACTCTTCTAAATAACTCCCAAAGGAACACGCTCGCCGCCGCGCGATCCGGCCATCCGGACCCACTTCCATTTGGCGCACGCCCCACGTCCTCAGGCCCGGGGACTCCGAGAGAGACAGGTGCACCCGAACCCCAGCCCAACCCGCAACCCCGGGGTCCAGGGCGAGACCGGAGGCGCCGCAAGTCGGGCACCTTCCCCACGGGGCGCCGCAACTCCAGCCTGCGCCCTCCCCTATCCCGAATTAGTCACCCTCCCAAGTTTCTGCTGGGGGGGGCGGGGGTGGGAGAAACGGCTGGAGCACAAACCACAAGTGACCCCCGGGCCACCTGTGGAGCGTGCGCCGGACTTTCCCCCGCGCCGGGCCCGGGGGCGGCGCGCTTTGCCCCCAGCGCCGCCGCCTGCGCTCGTTTTTCCTGTCTCCGCGCTCTCCCGGGAGCTCTCCCGGGCGCTGCCGGGCGCGCCGCACCCACGACTCCCCTGCCCTGGGCCACGGCGCTTCCTCTCCGCCTCCCCCTCCCGGCCCCCTCCCCCACTCCACCCCCGCCCACCTCAGCCTCTGCCAAGGCAAACCCCCGTACCTGCCAGTCCCCCATTTTGGCAAGTATGGACATCGTGGCTCCGCGCTCCTGGCGACTGGTCCCCGCCGGGCATGGGCTGGAGGGCTCGGTCGGGCCCGCTCCTTGGAATCGCTTAGGCAAATCCTCCTTTTTTACCTGCTCGCCAACATCTCACCTGGTCATAAAGAGCTGGGTTGCTACCTGCCGACGCATGCGCGCTGGCCCAGGAATTCACTCCGCCAGCTGCAGTCCCAGCACCTCGCGGAACTGACCTGGGAAGTGATGGATTTATAGCCGCGGCAATCTCGCCATCGGCTCCAGCTTTTCCCGACAGCCGCAACCCGCTTTCCCGGTCAGTCCCCGCCGGGAACCGAAGCGGGCTGGCTGCCGGAGCCCACTGGGTGCGGGGCGAGTGTGCGTGTCTGTGTCCACACTCCAGGGATGGGGCAGCTGCGTGCTCTTCCCGCGGCTTCCCTCCCCTGGGAACTTTCCGGTTAGGGGCGCCTCCACCCCCGAATGAGGGCCTGGAGGTGGGAAAGGGCAAGACCCGGAGAAGGGGCCAGACCCAGGAGCCCCGGGGCACCTGGACACACGCTCGCAGTGGGTCGGGCCGCGGTCCCCGCCTCCCCGCCCGCCCACGAGGTTGGGGGCACTGCGGGCCTGAGCGGATCCGAGTTGGCCGCCCCCCGGGCGCTCCAGTGTTGGGTTCCCGATGCGAGTGTCGCTCGGGAGGTGAAGACGTTCGTGATTCGGTGTCATTTCTGGCTTCTGGGTTTAGTCTCCTCCCACGTAAGGAGCAAAGCACCCAACACAAACATACACACATGCACGCACTCTCTCTCTCTCATACACTTACCCACTTAACACTTGTATGAGGCCCACCCTTCTTCCCATTTTCACAATTCCCCGTCCCACCCCCGCCCCTCGGTGGCTTCCCAGCTCTTTATCTTTTCCATTAAAAACTTTCGAAAGAAAGAAGGGGGGCGTTGGTGGCTCTGGAATGGGCAACTGAGGTTTGGGTTGGGGTTTGCGTTCCCATGACAGATAAAATCACTCAAGTGATTTCACCGCTGCTTCTAATGAGAGGGGAGCTTTAAAAAGAAGCCACAGGATTTCGGGATCCCGAGGAGCTCACCTCCGGCGGGAGCCACACCCGGCCGGGAGGGTGGCGATGGCGAGGAGATTCGCCTCGGGCCGCACTTGCCCGGAGACTGTGCCAGCCCCATTCCCGCGGCCACGAGATCCGATGGCCCTGGGCTTTGGGCCCGGGGCGCCCGCGACAGTCCCACTGCCCTCCCGGGCTGCCGTCGCGGGGACTTCCAGGCGAACGAACAAAGAACCGGTTTCAAATCGTCTTCTCTGACATGTCAGGCACATGTGTGTAAAAGGTCTCCTCCCGAAGTAGAGAAGGCATGCCCTCCCCCTCCTCCTCGCCTCCCAACCCTGTTCGCGAGCTTCCAGCCTTGGGGTCCTGCCCGAACGGCCCAGAACCTTCCCAGGGGTGGCGTGGTGGAGTTTCTCCGCGGGGTTCTCGCCTCGCTTCCGCATGAAATCGTCCCCTGGGCTGCGGGACTCAGATCCCGGTGCAGATTCTTAAGTCGATACAAGACTTGATTGGATCGGCCTTGCGCAACAAGTTTGGGGGGGGTGTCGTTTGTTTTGTTTCGGTGACAATTTAAATAAATTAAACGGCGTTTTAAATTCATAAGCGTCTACACTGCACCTTCCCTGGCTTTTTCCATACCGTCGAAATGGGGTGATGAAAAGCCTAACTTTTCAGAGTCCCAGGCACTCGCGGAGGGGGCGCCTGCAGCTCTCTGGGATTTCGGCGAGGGGCGCTGTGCGCTCTTAAAAGCCAGCAGGGGTTCAGGTCGCGGCAGCCTCGCCTCTCCCGCTGTGACACCAGCTGGAGGAGACCTGGACCCAGCGAGGTGGGCTAGGCCGAGCCTGGGAAGAGCCGGCAGGCGCGC
>NW_007245712.1:7132-11846 GCF_000164805.1 Carlito syrichta
GCCAGGCCGGGGGTGGGGGCGAGGGGCGCCATCTCCGCCCTCGGCGTTTAGGGGGTGAGGGGCGCGTGCGGAAAGGGGAGGCAAAGCAGTGGGCGGGGTTGAGCGCGAAGCCAAGTCGCCGCGCAGGGCTGGGTGGGAGCGGAACAGCCTGGGCCTCAGGAGAGAGGGCGAGAGGGAGGTGGGAGGGAGGTGGAGGGAGAGGGCATTCGGGAACAGCCGGGAGCGAGAATCGAGCTTTGGAGTAAGACCGCTTGGGGTTCACACTCAGCCCTGTCATCTACAGTTACGGGCTGTGTGACCCTGGGCAAGTCACTGAACTTATCTGAACCTCCAGATCCTCTCGGTGAGAATTCAACAGAAGAATGTCTGCAAATCGCTCAGCACAGCGTCGGGCCAACCGTGTGCGTTCAGCAAAGGCTGCTGAGCCTTTCAAGGATGGTCTACACCGCCCTCCGCCCAAGATGGCTTCATGACACCCAAGCCGGTGCAATTCAGCATGATGTGAACTGCACTGCCGCTTCCTCAGACACACCGCAGTTGAGAACTGGTCCACCGCACCGCCCGCGACTCCCTCTTCAGAACCCTTGCCCTGCCAGGTGTGCGCCTTCCTCAAGCTCCCCAGACGCCTGCTTCACCACTCAGAGCTTTCCCCGCTAGGGCCTTCTCCCCGGCTCCGCACCAGCGGGACTCCGCCACCTCCAGAGGGAGCCGTGATTGGCGTGGAGGGCGGATGCCTCCCAGCTTCACCCCGCGCCCAGCCTCTGGTTTCACCAGCTGCGCCCAGGGTCTGGGCAGGCCCGAGGCCACTAACCGCACTTGGTGGCCCACCTCCGCGTGCCAGCGGTCTCCGCGCGCCAGCGGTCTCCGCGGGGGCCACTGAATCAGAGAGACCAGTGGCTTCTCCCTCTAGCCCCCTCAAACAGCAGGAGGAGAGCAGGGGACGTCCCCTGCCACTCCTGGCACTGCTACCCCGAAGCAGGACCTGGGACTCTCAACCGGAGCACAAAGCTTTCTGTGCGCCACGGGAAGGGGTGGGATGACCCAGAGTCAGATTGCAGGGAGCTCCCCGCTTCAGAAAATGCTGAGCCCAGGTTCTCCCAGGCCGGTGGAGTCAGAAGTGCAGGTAGAATTCATTCTCCTCCGGTAGCCCTCTTCCCAGCACCATCAGCTCCTCCAAAGTTGCAGCGGGCATAATCTCTCCGTTAGGGTTAAGTTCTTCTCGAGCCTTATTTTCACCCCACCTGGGACCTCTGGGGCTCGTCCCCCCCCCCTTCCCTCACCAGCGCTCCCGCTCGAGGCTCCTTAAAGGCACTTGGAAATCGGGACCTAACTCTGGGCAGAGAGTTCTCTTGCGTGATGGCTTCGGCTTCACTTTCCGACTGGGGTGTCTGAGATCCCGAGGCAGGTCGTGTGACTTCTGGCAGCCCCTCGCGCACCTCTGCCCCTGCAGTGTCTGGTCTCCCCCGCCGGTGGACCAGAGCAAGCCTAACTTAACTTTGGTCATTTCTTGGTCCCCTTGGAGTGACAAACTGGCCGTCGGGGTCAGAGTCAGAAAGGGAGAAAGTTCCTCTACTCAAAGGAAGCGGTGAGGGGTGTGTAGCGGCGTCTTGCCCCTGCGGGACCGCAGGCCTTCACCGGGAGCAATTCCTCGACGGCACGGAAGCTCTCTCGATTCTCCAGTTGGATTAGGGCAAAGGGATGGAATTACCAGTGACCGCGGGAGAAGAAAGAAGCCGCATATCTCAGCAAAGCTGCCCAGGGAGACGGTGAGGAAGGGAGGGCGTGCGAAAGGGGTGTCCCGCCGCGGCGCTCCGGAGCGCTCACTTTCAGCGGACAGTCAAGGGTACAGGAACCCGGAGACGTGTGCGAGAGGGACGCCAGAGGCCGAGGGCCTAGAGACGCCCTGGATGCCGGGGGAGCGCATCGCCGCTGCATGCGCCCCCTCCACGCGCGACCTGCGGGTCCTCCTGGCCCTCGGCGACAGGTGCAGCCGCTGCTTCGGCCGCCCGCTATGCCAGGGCGGCCGCCGAGCACTGGTGCGGAACCACTATCGGAACGAGTTTGCGCTTCTGTTTACAAAGCAATCCTGCCATCAAAAGAGGAGCAAAATCACCACTTATCACACCCTGTCATAAAGTAATCTGCCCCGAAGGGAAACCCTAGCGGAGAACCGCGCGGAGTGTGGGGGGGGGGGCGTGGGGAGGGACGAAGAGAGGGAGACTCTCCCAACCCTCCTCAGAGTAAATCACTTGGACACGTCGTGTCTCGACTGGCCTGGGAAGACGGAGGGTACCCAAAGCTCTGGAGCAGGGCTGTGACAGGCGTGGGCCTGGGCCTGGTAGAGGAGGAATCGCTCTCTTGACACTTTGGAATGGGCCCATCTGCAGCGTGCCTCCTCCCCCCAGCGTCGACGTTTACTTTCTAGTGTCTTTGAAGGTGCTCCAAAGTGTCTCTGAAAGAAATCAGCAGAAAATGGGGGGGGGGGGGTGCTTGGAGACTGCGGGTCCCCTTTGGTGTCTTCAGTAACAGGAGTGCCCAGTGAATTTTTGGTCAGTGGAGGAGGGTTTTGCTTGCTTTAGTCCCCTGTCTCCCTCCTCCCACCACATGTATTTGCTTCTGGTGAGATAGAAGCTAAGGAAGCCTCTGGCAGCATCCACTAAATGGCAAGGAAATGGTGCTGAAGTGAGAGAGAAGATCAAGTCTAAGATGTTATCCTATTCAGCTGCCTCAGTTTACCTTCTTCCGTGACTTACCTGGTCTAGAGGGTGGTGAGGAACACTGGACAGCCAAACCCAGGCACCACAGAGTGTCTGTGAAGGGGTTCTAGGGCTGCCTCTGCCTCTGGAGTGGCAACACCCCCACCCCGTGTCCACTGTGAAGGGGCTGCTTTGCTAGTCTTGGTATCAGTCATGCACCACTTAATATAACCAGAGTTTGGGTTTGTGTATGAGCGATCCTTGACATCCAATACCACCTTCAGCTTCCCTGCCCCACCGCCCGCAATTCCAGACACCTGTGAGATTTCTCTGCAACCAACATTAATGTGGCAGGTCAATGTTTGGCAAGTCTGGACACAAGTGTGTGTAATCCAACCCGAATTTGGGGGTCCCGGTCCCCATAACTCCAGTCTGGACAGTCTGCAGTTACTAGCCCCCAGAAATTACTTTGAATCGTAATGAGGCCAAATCCCCTGAACCAGGGGTTTTGAAAGGGCTACCAGTTTATCTCACATATGGCAGGCAAATTTCTCAATCCTAAATTATAATTTGCCCTTCTTGAAGGCCTGGGGGAGGTGGTTTCATCCTTTATAATTCTTGTGTGACTGATGGAAGTGGAGAAGCCTCGTGCTTGTGTCATTGCAAAAACATCTGTAAGGTGAGAGATTGTACCTTCCAGAAACTAGGGAGATAGATTCAAAGCCGCCAGAATGGCCGAAAGGTCCTTGCTCCTTCACCTCGGATGAAAGTTGTCTGGGGGTACTTGGTGACCTAAGTGGCTTTCAAATTTTTTGTTGTGTATTGGAATCCTGTACAGAATTTTAAAGTCCCGAGGCCCAAACGGCTCCTAAACCAATTAAATCAGAATTTCCAGGGGTAGAATCCAAGCATAAATACTTTAAATTAGAGTGTCCTAAGTGATGCTGGTGGACACCCACATTTGACAACCAATAGCTTAAGGCAGTGGCTCTCAAAGTGGGGCCAGGGACCACTGGATCAGCATCATCGGGCCACGTGTTAGAAATGCAAATTCTTGGACTCTGGGTTACAGCTCTACCGAAAATTCTGAGTGTAGGACCCAGCAACCAGTATTTTAAGCAGGCCTCCCAAGGTGCTGGTGCAGGCTTAAATTTGGGAGCCAACTTAGGGAAATGTTTGCATAGGTCTGAAGCAGAGTTTTGGGGTTGACTTTTTTTTTCTTTTTTTGAGTTGGAGTCTCATCCTGTCGCCCATGCTAAAGTGTGGTGGCCACCGCAGCCTCGACCTGCTGGGGTCAGGTGATCCTTCCGACTCAGCCTTCCAAGTAGCTGGAACTATAGGCATGCGCCACCATGCTCAGGTGTTTTTTGATTTATTGTAGACACGCGGTCTCGCCAAGTTGCCCAGGCAGGTCTCGAGCCCGCGGGCTCAGGCAGTCCACTCGCCTCGCCTCCCGAAGTGCTGAGATTACAGGCTGAGCCACCGAGCCCGGCCTGGGGTTGACTTTCTACGCGGCAACTGGTCTTCATCTTCGGCCTTGGAAAAACCTCCAGACTTGGGTTTTATCTGCCCCTCCTTTGAGAAACAGGGCGTGTCTCAGTCCTAGTTGTGGCGGGAGCGCAAACGTCTCACACAGATGGCTCCGCATTCGAGTTACCCAATTTAGGAAGAAGTCCAGCATCGCAAACAAGGGCCAGCCTAGTGACCCCAGGTTTCCCGACACCTCCCGGTGGCGTCGGCCGTTTTATCCGGATCCACGTTTAGAGACACGCCACGGGGTGTCTCCCCATCTGAAAAAGTCAAGCCGGCCTCTGGGTTCTAACAAAGTTTGCGCGGGATCGGGTGTGCTTCTGCTCCACCTCTGGGCGTCGTTTGCTTTCAGAGGCCGCTTCCTTCTGCCGTTTCTTCCCCTCCTGCAGCAGCCCCGCTAGCCCGGCTGGCCGAGACGTCGCGCCCGCTCGGCCCCCGTGCTCGGGGCTGGTTCGCCGAGCCTCGAGTCCGAGAGGGCGGCGAGTCCT